>NC_133120.1:43600167-43900918 GCF_033568475.1 Henckelia pumila
TTGGAACTTCCGAACTAAGGGATCGGAACCACCTATCTCTACCATGTCCAATCACAACTCAGAAAGCCCATACTGCCTGTCGGGGAATGTTCAAATCTTCCGAACTCAGGATCGGAGCTACCGAACTGCTCGGAGCTTCCGAACTCCAATTCTTGCTTCTGAAGGTATTGGAACATCCGATCTACAACTTGTTCAAGTTCGGATCTTCCGAACTGCTCGAACACTTTGAACCCTCTGGACCATTTCCGAACGTCCTGAATCCGATTTTCTACTTATTAATCTCATCCAAGAATTCTTTAATCATTTTTTGACCATTTTAAACATGCTTATACAATTAATTTCTTATTTCTGGATTTGGGTTACTACAATCTACATCAGAATATCCCACAAGATTAAGTGTAGAGTCCTTAGGATACCATAATCCAACATTCTTTCCTTTTCAAGAATTTCAAAATTCTTGAGCTGCAACATAATGATTTTGCTTGGATTTGATTGAAAGCGAGAACAAATACAAACAAAAAACATTATATATGGTCTAATAGATGTATGATAAAGTAAGGAACCGATTAAACCTCGATACATGGTTGCATCTACTGAGATTCCCCCTTCATCTTTGTCGAGCTTGGTTGAGGAACTCATTGGAGTGGTGGAAGCAGTGCATGACTCCATTCCAAACTTCTTCAATAGATCCTTTGTATATTTCATCCGATTTATGAATGTGTGAACCCCAAGATATGCATGGACTTATGCATGTGCATGTAGTAAAAGTGTGTAATTTGTGCAGCCACGTTTTTCCAAGTTGGAACCCCTTTTTGTGCATCAGATTTGTGTTATTTTTAAAGGACAATAACTAGGTATCAATTGCTCAAAGTTGTAACAGCCACCACCCTTCAAATCAAAAAAGTTGTAACAGCCCATTCATGGAGAATTATGGGGTTGTAATGAATCTTAAAAGGAGACGCTTCAGCTGATCTAAACAACCTATAAATAGTGGCAAAACCCGAAGGAAAATCACACAATTTCAAGCACCAGCAGCACACATTTTTGAGCATCAAATTTATGACATTTTTGAGTGAGCAAAGGCCTGTTGAAATTGAGAGATTTCAACAGTATTTCGAAGCCAGTAGTAGCAGTTTTTCAGCAGCAGTTCGAAGCATCTAGGCTGTCCAAAAATCTTGAGAATTCGGCATTGTTTCGAACATAGTTCGGTACATTTTGAGCAAGGTTCTAGTCCCATTTTTGAAAAAGCTTTCTTCCCAAGTTTGATGCTCTCCAACGACATCTGTTCCTACACGATTTTCTTGGAAATCAAATACTGTAAGTGGGCTTATACATTATGTGTTTTAAATGATAGTGTCCTTGTTTTCGAAAGTTCAATCGTACATTTTATGGTTCATGAAGTTCCTTTGATTTCGTACATGCTTTTGCTACACAATTCCTTGCTATGAACTGTTAGAATTCAACTTAAGAAATGGTAAGAAAATTTCCGAAAACATGATATGAAATGACCCTGATGTGGTGGGCTATAATAACCGTTTAAGGCCTCGTCCCCTTAGAGGAGTAACAATTAGGGATTGATCAGTAGCCAGGATTAACGAGATGAATAACAGTGCTATTTCTAAGTTTATGTTTCGGTTATGAAGTATCTTGATGTCTTGTTTTCGAACAATGTTTGGTTCCTTGTCTCGTTTTCTGTTGCGACATGTGTTGGAACATGCCTTCTTTTGAATTCGTATCATGTATGTATATTCGATATTTGTATGTACGATTGTCCTCCACTTGCTGAGTGTTTCTCAAAACACTCACCCCCTTACTTCACTCTCCAAATACTGAAGAGCAGTTGGAAAATGATGAGAAACACGCGTTCTGGAGTTGGTGATCAAGTCCAAGTTGTGAAAATGCTAGTAGTCTTTTTAGCATTATTAACTGTTATGTTTTCGCTTCCAATATTGTCGTTTTCATAATTTATAAAGACACTCTTGGTTATGTAAAAGACTGATTGTAGACTATTTCACATACTAAATGGCTTGTTGTTTCACGTTTCAAAGAGTTAAACAATGCCGATGACGCATCTCGGTTCCGGGGCGTGACATTTAATTGGTATCAGAGCCGCCAGGTTCATAATCCGGCTGGGATTCTTTTGAAAATTATGTGAGATTTCACATAACAAGGGAAAGCCCAATGTACTCCCCTCAGAAACGATCCCATGAACCATAATCATGCTAAGTAAAGAGGAAATGCTTATCCCGGCCAAATTCAATCGTTTAGGCCTCCAAAATCGCGTTTTTGCCATTTTAGGAATGTTTTGAAACGCTTATAACTTTTTATAGAGAACTTTAAATCCAATTCCGTCGATTGCATAGAGATCCTCATGATCATTACTTTTCGATCAAATGAAAACCTCAAAATTTTCCATTTTTGAAAATTTTTCCGAAAAATCTTGTCTCCTGCATGATAAGTTGAAACTGTTCATGCGATACTGATTTTCTTATTTTTGATATTTTGTTCTATATTCTAAGCCTTTTCCATTTGTTTTCTTTCAGGAAACAGCGCCAAGTTTCCCTCGTACCCGTGCTCATGCTATCTTTCGCATGCGGCAACTCGTCATTGATAACCAAAAGCATAGGATCACCCGAATTTGTGCTAAAGTTGTTTAAGCTAGACGCGAGAATCAGGATCGGGAGAAAAAGGCAAACAAGTTCTTTTACGAACTGGAACAAGTTAGGGGTGACAACATATACCTTCAAGACGATATCGATCTTAATCATTTCCAAGTGGAGGCTTTGCAAAACGAGGTTCAGCGTCATACCGACCAAGTGATTGAGGCTGAAAAAGAACACAAAAGGACGAAGGATAGGTTGGAGTCTTCTCAAGATACTATAGAAAACCTCTTCGGTGTTATTATCCACTTGACAAAGCAAGTGGAGCACGAGAAGCGCCTAAGGCAGCAATCCTATGCCGAACAGGTGCAGAGTCGTCAGCAGATGCAAGATCGCATCCAGCAGTTGGAAGCCCAAGTACAATAGTTGCAAAATACATTGGCACCCTTGAACAATCAAAGTGACATTCTACTCCATGCTGTTAATCAACTGCAAGAAGACGATTCTGAGGAGGAACCCGAGGAGGATCCAGAGGAGTTAGAGATTGAGGAGGACCCCGTGGAAGCCGTAGGATATGGATAGATTATAGATCTGGATTAGGATAGATGCCTTAGTTTTTGATCTGATTGTTACTCAATTCTATTTGTTTCGGTTTTCTTGATTCAATTGTTTGATTTCCAACCAAATTGTCATTCTAAAATTCAATAAATAATATTTTGCTTATCCATGTGTCCAACTTGTTCGATTATGATTCTAATCTATAGCTCTATTAGAATCTTAGAAACTTTACTCGTTTGTAGGACATGGACGGAAGACATGTACGCAACAACCATAACCCATGCTATAGAAACCGCAACAACGACAATGAAGGGAACCCACCTCCACCACCACCTCCACCAGGGTTAGGCCTAAATCAAGCGGACTTGATGGCCATAGGAACCATTGTGGCTACCACCATACAACGATTGGGAAACCCGCCTCCCAATGGCAATCCACCACCAAAGGCTGGACCACAAGTGCGTGGGGTCAAATATCACTACGAGTCTCTGAGAAAGAATCGAGCCCAAACCTTCAAAAGAGATCCAGACCCTGATGTAGGTCAAAACTGGCTCAAGAACATCGAGACTCAACTTCACCTACTCGAGATACCTGACGAGTTTAAGGTGGATGTAGTGACGCCTTTTTGGAGGAAAAAAAGGGCCAAGTGGTGGGAGGCTGTCTCACCAGCTATGACAGCAGCCGGTCCAATCACGTGGCGATAATTTTGAGACGTGTTTTTGAAGAAGTATTACCCAGCAGAAGTCAGACTAAAAAAAGTTGAGTGAATTCAAAAATTTCACTCAGACTCCGGAGATGTCATTGGTTGACTACACTTCAAAATTCAAATCACTTGGAACATATGCTCCCACTATCATGACTGATGATATCTTGAAGATGCACCGTTTCAAACGGGGTTTGAGTAGCCGTATTCAGACAGCATTAGCAGTCTACCGACCCACAAGCTTCACTTACTTAATGGGAGAAGCAATACGAGCTTAGACCGACATAAAACATAGGGAAGATGAAAACACAAATAAGAGACCTTTGACTGGTCAATCTTCTCAATAAAAACCGCCGTTCAAGAAACCATACCAGTCTACTAGGGTAAACAAGAGCGCTTATTCAAAACCAAGCAATCAAGAAACCAAACCGTGTAGTACATGTGGATTTAAACAATTTGAAGAATGCCATAGAACAAGTGGCTCCTGTTTTGGATGTGGGAAGACTGGGCACTGCATTGCCGACTGTCCAGAAACCAAGGGCAAAGAAACTGAGGCAAGAGGCAGTCCTGCTCCGAATAAACCAAAGGAGAACAAGCCGAATGCTTGAATTTTGCCATAACCCAAGAGGAGGTCGAGAATGCAAATGATGTTGTAGCAGGTACCATTCTAATCAACAAATATCATGCGTATGTATTGTTTGATTGTGGTGTTATGCATTCGTTTATATCTAAGAGGTTTGCTAAGAAGTTAGCACTTACACCTGAGATACTTATGGAACCCCTTAGAGTAGAAAATCCCACTAGTAATACAATTGAAACACATAGGGTACACTGAGAATGCAAAATCGGAATCAATGAACACATATTTCAAACCGAACTGATTCAACTAAACATGGTATAATTCGATGCCATTCTAGGAATGGATTGACTGGAAAATAACCATGCATTAGTAGATTGTCGCATGAATAATGTCAAACTGAGAACTCCAAACCTCGACGAAGTCATTTATCATGGCAAGGTCAAGGAACATAAATCTCTCTTATCTGATTCCCAAGCTTGGAAAGCCATGAAAAGCAGAGAGGATGTATTAGAAGATATTCCGGTAGTACAAGAATTTTTGGATGTCTTTCCTGAAGAACTCCCTGGAGAAATTCCCGACCGTGAAGTGGAATTTGAAATTAATTTGGTACCAGGTGCCGCACCGATAAAAAAGCATCGTACCGAATGGCTCCAGCAGAATTGAAAGAATTAAAGGAACAACTTCAAGAATTGTTGGATAAGAAGCAAATTCGGCCAAGTGCATATCCTTGGGGAGATCTGTTTCTATTTGTGAAGAAAAAGGACGGGAGTATGAGGTTGTGTATTGACTACTGATAGCTCAACAATATCGATTTAAGATCAAGCTATCACCAATTGAAAGTCAAGGAAGAAGACATTTCGAAAACAGCCTTCAGGACAAGGTATGGACATTACGAGTTCTTGGTAATGCCATTCGGATTAACCAATGCACCAGCAGAATTCATGGACATCATGAATAGAGTATTAAATCCATTCCTCGACAAATTTATGGTGGTATTTATTGACGACATTCTCGTATATTCACCAAATGAAGAGGACCACAAAGAGCATCTCCGGCTCACTCTCCAGACGCTGAGAGAAAAGGAACTCTATGCCAAATTCAAGAAGTGTAAATTTTGGCTAAATAGTGTCACCTTCTTGGGACATATAACATCCAAAGAAGGAGTATCAGTGGATCCCAAGAAAGTGAAAGCAGTCATGGACTGGCCCAGACCAAAAAATGTAACTGAAGTTCGAAACTTTTTAGGTTTGGCTGGCTATTATCAAAAATTTGTGAAAGGTTTTTCTTCTATAGCTATACCTATCACCAAACTCACACAAAAGAACTCTAAGTTCAACAGGGACAAAATGTGTGAGAAAAGTTTCGAAACCTTGAAGAAAGAGCTGGCATTCACATCAGTGTTGATACTACCAACCAAAGTCAAGGATTTTACCATCTATAACGATGTGTCAAAGGGAGGATTGGGATGCGTACTCATGCAAGATGGAAGGGTAATTGCTTATGCATCAAGGCAACTGAAGCCGTATGAGCAAAACTACCCCACGCATGACCTTGAACTAGCAGCAATGGTCTTTGCACTAAAGATTTTGAGGCATTACCTCTATGGTGCAAAGTGTGATATATTTACTGATCACCAAAGTCTCAAGTACTTGTTTACTCAAAAAGAATTGAACATGAGACAGAGAAGGTGGATTGAACTATTGAAAGATTATGACTTATTGTAAGAGTGGGTGCCCAGTGAGCCAACTGTGTGGCTATGGGCTTTGATGACTCTTTGTATAAACAATCTTTTGTTTAATATTATTTACACTTTTATTAATGACAATGACTTTATATTACTTCATATTGTTATATTGTGATATACTATTGTTGTTTTGATAAAGACCTTGAATATACTATAGTGTATGTAAGATGTGGTAGAACATGGGGATGTCTATCATGAAATACATCTTATAGTCACTGTATATTCTAAAACCGTTCCTAGTCGATTGAGCCGTCCGATAATAAGGATAAGGATCGCTCGAGTTTGAGACTAGCATTTGCGATGCGGAGTACCACGTTTCATTGGTAGGGAACATGGAGATGTTTGAAGCATGCAAATGGATATTCATAGGATGAATAATCGAACTACCCTATCCGGACTTTCCAAGTGGTTATCACTTATTGAGTGGATAAAGTCCGCGGTTTTGGTTGTACACCATTAGTCCTTACGACTTGAAACATCATGGAGACTCTATATGCTAGTGCTGTGCTTTGACTCGTTTACCGACTCTATGGGGGTCATCAGGTGTCGAGATTGGGTACAGTTACGACACATATAGGAGTCAATGCATTGTTGTCAAGGATTCACCACATACTTGCGAGTGTGGATATCCTATGCGATCTGAGGAGATATTAGTGTGACAAATCTCTGGCCAGAGTACTTGATGTGATTTAAGAAATGGTTTCTTAGTAGCACATGCGATGTCACTAATTTGATCTTCAAGATGTATTGCATAGTTATCGAATCTTGAGCGACTCTCGATATACCAATGGTTGTTGATTCGATCGGGATATATGGATGAAGGGACCGTACTGTACGCTAACCAAAATCTACTGGTTCTTGTAGGCACTATCAGTGATACCTAGGGAATCATGGGGCGATGTTGCTAGGCGCTTTACCTTGATTCGTTGGGCAAGTCGGAAAGTGTTGTTCCGAGTCACAAGGAGTTGTGAGCCCACGGCTAGCTGTATCCCTGAACCATTGAGGGTCACACAGTGTAATGGAGTTTTAATCCCCGTTGAGATAGTTAAATTTAAAGAGTTAAATTTAATGAACTAAGGAGTTGGACTTCTTAAATAAGAGTAAGGGAGTAGGATTTCCTAAAATGACATAGGGATGGACATTTTTGGAAACCACTGAATTCGGATTCAGGAAAATTTATTTTGACTTTAAAATGTGCAGAAATGGTTTCTGTGCACATTGGTGAAATCGGTTCATCAATCGGAGTCACGATGAATTTTATATTAATTTCTGAACGTGCGGGCTTTGCTTGTCGGGCCCTAGCTTATGACTAATGGGCCCTAAGGTGTTAGTGACCTGCATTATAAATAAGTTATTGCAGTACAGAAATTAAAAATAACAGCTCATAATTTTTGAGACAGAAAATCGAAACCCTCCTCTCTCTCAAAAGTTTTCGGCCGTCCCCTCCCTGTTCTCTGCCCGAGAAATTTCGGTCTGTGATTTTGAATCGCAGTCAGGAATAACGAATCAGATTCGTTTAATCTCTTCGCAGAAAAACTTCTGATAGATTTTCTAGTGCAATCTATCAGAGGGATTTAAACCCCATTCGTGGACCTGATTGAAGGAGTTCATCAGTTCCTGGGAGATACAAGAAGCGCAGAGAAATCTGTGTGGTGTCCATTAATCTCGCTTCGAGATTGAAGGTAAAATTTAATTAATTGTTATTTGAATTTTACACACACAATAATTTAATCGTTGAATGGTTGATACCCACACCATGGAATTGTTCCATGATAAAATTTTTAAACTTCCGCTGCACCGGGTATCAATCGTGATTGATCTGAACGCCAGTTATCCAACAGTGGTATCAGAGCCAGGTTGCTCAGATCAAACGATTAAATTAATCGATTGTACAAAATTTTTGAATCTCGGTTTTTGGAAAACAAAATAAATATTTTTAAATAATAAAAAATTTTTTTTTTCCGGGGCAAAACCCGGGCAGCGATTGGATCGCTGCCCGGTGGGGCAGCAATTGTTGCTGCCCCGGGCGGCGCACGGCGCCGCCCAGGACGGCGACCGTCGCCGCCCAGGGCGGCACACGGCGCCGCCCAGGGCAGCGCTGTGCGCTGCCCAGCGCAGCGCTGGGCGCTGCGCAGGGCAGCGCTCGGCGCTGCCCAGGGCGACGCACGGCGCCACCCAGCGGCGGCGCCAGGCGCCGCCAGGGCAGCAATTGTTGGTGCCCTAAGGGGGCAGCCGGGCTGCCCCCGGCCCGCGCCCCGGGTGCGGGCCGGCCCGGGAGTGTCCCGGGCGGCCCGCGGGAAAAATTATTATTTTTATTAAAAATTAGTTTTAATATGTTAAAATTTTATTTTTGGTCCGATCAAAAATTGTTTTTGATTGGTTCACGAGATTTCGGATCGAATTGTTCGAGTCCGTAAATTTTAAAATTGATTTTGGATAAATTTGAATTTTTGGAAAATTTTAATATTTTATCCGTAAATTGAATTTTGAAATCAATTATTTTGGTACAATTGATGATAAGATATGATCTTATGATATATTGAGTAAAATATGATTTTATTTGTAAAATTGGATTTTATAGATAAAATATGATTTTATTTGATATAGAGATAAAATATGATTTTATATGTGAAATGAGATTTTATATATAAAATATGATTTTATCTTGTTTAAATTTGAATTGCCACTGCATGTTATCCAATAAATTAATTTTGAATTAAATGTTATTGGATAAGGATGATCGATTGCCATGACCAATTTTGTAGGTGTATGTTAGGAATTTACATTTTGTTTTTATTGTTGTTGGTTTTATTAATGGGCCTGGTTTATGGCCCGATATGAATGTCATATGTAATAAAAGTGGGCTTGGTTTATAGCCCGTTCCCACCCCTAAAAATGTATCCCCTACTTGTCATTGTTATTTATTGTAAATGCATTAGATTTAGTGGGAGATCAAGATTTGAAGACGGTGGGCCCAGCAGACAATAAAGACTGAAGAAATGTAAATTGGAAGCACATGTAATAGGATTGCATTGCATACTGCATATTACCTAGGATTGGACTAAGACCCGTGATTGGCAACCACGGGTCAATTAGAAATGGAATCGATCATCCTATATAATATTTGATATTATGATTGTATGCATGTTTAGACATAAATTGCGTGAATCCGGCAAGCATGCAATAAAATGAATATGATGAGACAAATATTTTTATAATTAAAAATCCCTCATTTTAAATATGATTTAAAATTTATATCAAGATAAATAAAGGAAATTTAAATTTGTTTAAATGTTCCACCTTCCATCAACGGTCAATGTATGTGATGCTACCCGCGGATACGGTCCGGCTCATATTATTGGGGGGGCCCGTCCGTCGGAAAGCTGTACATTGGATCGACAAATGTTGTATGTTGGGTGGAACTCCCATGGGATCGGCTCATATTATTGGGGGATCCACATGGCGACCGTCCATCACAACTTAATATTGATGGGTCATCTTGACATGTCACTTTAAACGGCGTCATATTATTGGGCCCTTATTGGACATGAGGTAAACACATGGGGGTTGCTTTGGAAGCAATTGGGCTCTACCTTTTGAGAATTATGGTTGGCTGATATTATTCGGGACCATAAGTTTGTCAATTGGACTCCATGTTCTCACTAAGGAAAAAGTTTCCCGTTTTCACTAGAGGGTGGTGAAATCGTTAAAATAGTGGGAGTGAGATTCATAAAATTAAATTCGCCTATTTTATGTCTTAGTAAATTGTTAAACAATCATTGATATATGTCTGTTTTTCTTTTCAGTATTTCATACAATGAATTCGCGAAATCCATTATTCTCGATCCTCGAACAAAACAAGTTGACTGGCGCCAACTATACGGAATGGTTCCGGAAGTTGAAGATTGTCTTAACTTCGGAGAAAATGCTCTACGTGTTAGAGAAAGCACCTCCGAAGGAAGCACCAGCTGACATAAGTCCGGAGGAATTGGCCAAACTTGATGCATGGTGTGACCATGACATCAAGACCAAATGCTATATGCAAGCCTCGATGTCTGATGAATTCCAGAGGCGATTTGAGGACACGGTGAATGCTGCTGACATTCATGCGCAACTCAAGGAACTTTTTGGGGCTCAGTCGAGGGCTGAAAGGTTCGCTACTGTTAAGGAGTTGATGACGTGCCGCATGCGTGAAGGGACTTCGGTCCGTGATCATGGGGTACGAGTGATTTGGCTCATACAGAAGTTGGCGACCCTAGATTTGGTGTTGGAGCATGAACTCAATGTGGATTTATTGCTTCTGTCTCTTCCTTCTTCATTTGATGGATTTGTGATAAATTTTAATATGAACAAGATAGAGGCCACCCTTGAAGAGATGGTCAATATGCTCGTTACATATGAATCCACACTTAAGAAGGATAAGCCAGCTTTCTTGGTGGGCTCCTCATCTTCTGCGAAGAAGGGGCCAAGTATGAAGGGCAAGAAACGTTCTACCCCACCCAAGAAAGTCGAGCCCGAGAAGAAGCAAAAGACAAAGGCTTCAAACAATGGAAAATCCAAGGATGTTTGCCATTACTGCAAGAAGCCGGGTCATTGGAAGCGCAACTGCAAGGAATATCTTGAGCAGTTGGGAACTGCAAAGGGTATGTTCTATATTGAAATAAACATGTCACTTAATACAACTTCTTGGGTATTGGATACCGGATGTGGATCTCACATTTGCAATGATTTGCAGGTGATGACAAGAAGTCGCAGGCTTAGAATGGGTGAGACCCAGCTGAGGCTCGGGAATGGTTCCAGAGTTGAAGCTACGGCCATTGGAGATGTTTGTTTGACTTTGCAGAACGGTTTTAAATTATTGTTAAGAGATGTTTTATTTGTGCCAGATTTAATTAAAAACATTATTTCTATTTCTATGCTTGATAGAGATGGTTATTCTTGCAATTTTGTGAATGGGATTTGCAATATTTACAAGAATGAATGTTTAATTGGAAATGGACAACTTGAAAACGATCTATACAACTTAAAACTAAAAGACGTTCCAGTGAATTATGTTGATAAACCGGCGACAACAAACAAAAGGAAAATCGATAGTCAAAACCCGGCAAACCTTTGGCATGCTAGGCTAGGTCATATTTCCTCAAGGAGGATGAACAAGCTAGTGGGAGAGGGAATGTTTGATATGTCTGATATTAATTCTCTACCTACTTGTGAATCCTGCCTAAAAGGAAAAATGACTAAATCTCCTTTTAAGGGTAAACCTGAGCGTAGTCAGAATCTGTTGGATTTGATCCATACAGATGTTTGTGGTCCATTTAGAGTAGGGACTCAACATGGCCACACCTACTTCATTACCTTTACTGATGATTATTCAAGGTATGGGTATTTATATTTAATGAAATATAAGTCTGAAGCATTTGAAAAGTTCAAAGAATTCAGGGCTGAAGTAGAAAACAAGCTAGGTAAAAGTATTAAAGCACTTCGATCGGATCGAGGTGGAGAATACTTGAGTACCGAGTTTTTGGACTATCTGAAAGAGAATGGGATTCTCTCTCAGTGGACTCCTCCTATGACACCACAACTTAATGGTGTATCGGAACGTCGTAATCGAACTTTGTTGGACATGGTTCGATCTATGATGAGCTTCACTGAGCTTCCACCTTCGTTTTGGGGCTATGCGCTTGAAACGGCGGTATTGTTGTTGAACAACGTCCACACTAAAGCAGTGGACAAAACACCATACGAGTTATGGAATGGCAAAGCTCCTAAGTATTCGTACTTGAGGATTTGGGGATGTCCTGCTTACGTGAAGCGGACAGTGGGAGATAAGTTGGATAGTCTATCCAGCTTATGTTATTTTGTAGGGTATCCGAAGAATTCAATCGGATATTATTTCTATTATCCTGCTGAAACAAAGGTGTTTGTTTCTAGGAATGCCACCTTCTTGGAGAAGGAGTTCTTATTGGATAAGAAAGGCGAGATGATGGAACTCGAAGAAGTTCGAGAAGAACCCGAAATACAAAATAACGATCCTACACCTCAGGAACCATTGCTGGACACGCCTGCACCTAGAAGATCCGAAAGGACTTCTAGACCTCCAGTTCGATATGGTCTTCTTCTTGAAGGGGATCAAGATGAACCCGACATTGGATGTGATCCAAGAAACTTCAAGGAAGCAATTTCTGATGCGGATTCGAATTTATGGCTTGAAGCTATGCAGTCAGAATTGGATTCGATGCATACAAACCAAGTTTGGTCTTTAGTAGATCCTCCCGATGGAATTGTTCCAATAGGGTGTAAATGGATCTACAAGAGAAAGCTTGGGCCTGATGGTAAGGTATTGACCTACAAGGCGCGATTGGTGGCGAAATGTTATACTCAAAGGCAAGGAGTTGACTATGATGAAACCTTTTCACCAGTTGCAATGTTCAAGTCCATAAGAATCCTGATTGCCATAGCTGCATGGTATGACTATGAGATATGGCAAATGGATGTGAAGACTGCTTTTCTTAATGGAGACATTAAGGAAGAAATCTATATGAAGCAGCCTGAGGGGTACACATCCATGGGAAGCGAGCATAAGGTATGCAAGCTTCAGAGATCAATTTATGGTCTAAAACAAGCATCAAGAAGTTGGAACCAGAAATTTGATGAAACAATAAAAGATTTTGGTTTCATCAAGAACCCGGAGGAACCTTGCGTGTACAAGAAAGTAGTTAAGGATGCGGTGACATTCTTAGTACTTTATGTTGATGACATCCTACTCATTGGGAATGATGTAGGGATGTTGCAGTCAACAAAGATATGGTTATCAGGTAGATTTTCGATGAAGGATTTGGGAGAGGCATCCTACATTCTTGGGATACAGATCTATAGAGATAGGTCTAAGAGAATGATAGGACTCACTCAATCAACCTACATCGATACCATATTGAAACGGTTTTCAATGGATGGGTCCAAAAGAGGACATCTACCCATGTGTCATGGAGTTTCTCTATCCAAGTCTATGTGTCCCAAGACTGATGCAGAGATAGAGAATATGACACATGTACCATATGCGTCAGCTATAGGTAGTATCATGTATGGGATGATATCTACCAGACCGGATGTAGCATTTGCTCTGAGTGTCACGAGCAGATATCAGTCTAATCCTGGTCAAATGCATTGGAAAGCCGTGAAGGACATTCTTAAGTACTTACGAAGGACTAAGAATATGTTCATGGTGTATGGAGGACGAGATCTCAAATTGGAAGGCTATACCGACTCTAGCTTCCAAAGTGATGTGGATGACTCGAAGTCAACCTCTGGATTTGTGTTCATGCTCAATGGCGGTGCTGTCTCTTGGAAGAGTTCCAAGCAGGACACCACAGCGGATTCCACCACTGAGGCTGAATACATTGCAGCATCAGCTGCTGCTAAAGAGGCCGTTTGGATGAGGAAGTTCGTCCAAGAGTTGGGCGTTATTCCTGAATTTGTTGGTCCAGTCCCGGTGTACTGTGACAACACGGGTGCCGTTGCTCAAGCAAAGGAACCAAGGTCTCATCAAAGATCCAAACACGTACTGAGGAAATACCACATAATCCGGGAGATTGTGGAAAGAGGAGACATCATTGTCAAACGAGTGGCCTCTGCAGACAATATCGCTGATCCGCTTACTAAGCCTTTGCCAGGACCATTGTTTGACAAACATCGCGAAGCAATGGGTCTACGTAGTATGACTAGTTGGCTATAGGGCAAGTGGGAGATTGTAAGAGTGGGTGCCCAGTGAGCCAACTGTGTGGCTATGGGCTTTGATGACTCTTTGTATAAACAATCTTTTGTTTAATATTATTTACACTTTTATTAATGGCAATGACTTTATATTACTTCATATTGTTATATTGTGATATACTATTGTTGTTTTGATAAAGACCTTGAATATACTATAGTGTATGTAAGATGTGGTAGAACATGGGGATGTCTATCATGAAATACATCTTATAGTCACTGTATATTCTAAAACCGTTCCTAGTCGATTGAGCCGTCCGATAATAAGGATAAGGATCGCTCGAGTTTGAGACTAGCATTTGCGATGCGGAGTACCACGTTTCATTGGTAGGGAACATGGAGATGTTCGAAGCATGCAAATGGATATTCATAGGATGAATAATCGAACTACCCTATCCGGACTTTCCAAGTGGTTATCACTTATCGAGTGGATAAAGTCCGCGGTTTTGGTTGTACACCATTAGTCCTTACGACTTGAAACATCATGGAGACTCTATATGCTAGTGCTGTGCTTTGACTCGTTTACCGACTCTATGGGGGTCATCAGGTGTCGAGATTGGGTACAGTTACAACACATATAGGAGTCAATGCATTGTTGTCAAGGATTCACCACATACTTGCGAGTGTGGATATCCTATGCGATCTGAGGAGATATTAGTGTGACAAATCTCTGGCCAGAGTACTTGATGTGATTTAAGAAATGGTTTCTTAGTAGCACATGCGATGTCACTAATTTGATCTTCAAGATGTATTGCATAGTTATCGAATCTTGAGCGACTCTCGATATACCAATGGTTGTTGATTCGATCGGGATATATGGATGAAGGGACCGTACTGTACGCTAACCAAAATCTACTGGTTCTTGTAGGCACTATCAGTGATACCTAGGGAATCATGGGGCGATGTTGCTAGGCGCTTTACCTTGATTCGTTGGGCAAGTCGAAAAGTGTTGTTCCGAGTCACAAGGAGTTGTGAGCCCACGGCTAGCTGTATCCCTGAACCATTGAGGGTCACACAGTGTAATGGAGTTTTAATCCCCGTTGAGATAGTTAAATTTAAAGAGTTAAATTTAATGAACTAAGGAGTTGGACTTCTTAAATAAGAGTAAGGGAGTAGGATTTCCTAAAATGACATAGGGATGGACATTTTTGGAAACCACTGAATTCGGATTCAGGAAAATTTATTTTGACTTTAAAATGTGCAGAAATGGTTTCTGTGCACATTGGTGAAATCGGTTCATCAATCGGAGTCACGATGAATTTTATATTAATTTCTGAACGTGCGGGCTTTGCTTGTCGGGCCCTAGCTTATGACTAATGGGCCCTAAGGTGTTAGTGGCCTGCATTATAAATAAGTTATTGCAGTACAGAAATTAAAAATAACAGCTCATAATTTTTGAGACAGAAAATCGAAACCCTCCTCTCTCTCAAAAGTTTTCGGCCGTCCCCTCCCTGTTCTCTGCCCGAGAAATTTCGGTCTGTGATTTTGAATCGCAGTCAAGAATAACGAATCAGATTCGTTTAATCTCTTCGCAGAAAAACTTCTGATAGATTTTCTAGTGCAATCTATCAGAGGGATTTAAACCCCATTCGTGGACCTGATTGAAGGAGTTCATCAGTTCCTGGGAGATACAAGAAGCGCAGAGAAATCTGTGTGGTGTCCATTAATCTCGCTTCGAGATTGAAGGTAAAATTTAATTAATTGTTATTTGAATTTTACACACACAATAATTTAATCGTTGAATGGTTGATACCCACACCATGGAATTGTTCCATGATAAAATTTTTAAACTTCCGCTGCACCGGGTATCAATCGTGATTGATCTGAACGCCAGTTATCCAACACTTGACAATAAGCTACCACCTCAGAAAAGCAAACAAGGTAGCTGACTCTCTAAGTCGGAAAAACATGGCTAAGGTAATCCTTGCCTCACTCTCGGCACAACCATGTCATCACAAAACAATAAAGTTGAAACAGAACCAAGATGCTTCTTTAACCAATCTCAAGGAGCAATTCAAGGAATGAAAGACACCTAATCTCCAAATATATCAAAATGGAGTCTTGTGGAGGAAAGGACGATTGTGTGTACCCAACAAGGACAATCTTTGTCAAGAATTGATGTTCGAAGCACATAAATAAAAATTTTCAATCCATCCCGAAAGTAAAAAAATGTATAGAGACTTGAAAGGAAACTTTTGGTGGAATGGAATGAAAAAGTATGTCACCGAGTTTGTATCTAGGTTTCAGGTGTGTCAGCAAGTCAAAACTGAACATCAATGACCTGGAGGACTACTTCAGCCCTTGGAAATTTCAGAATGGAAATGGGAGCATATTTTTATGGATTTTGTTGTCGGTTTACCAAAGTCAAGGCAGAGTCATGACGAGATATGGGTAATTGTGGGCAGACTTACAAAGACCGCGCACTTCCTACCAGTCCGCATGAGCTACAACCTGGATAAGCTAACTACCCTGTACATAGACAATATTGTGAAATTACATGGGGTACTTGCTAGTATCTTTTCAGACAGAGACCCGAGTTTCGTATCCTGGCTTTCAAGAAGTAATGGGAACAAAGGTTACTCTCAGTACGACATATCACCCTTAGATGAATGGCCAAACAGAAAGAACAATTAAAACCTTAGAAGATATGCTGAGGGCTTGTGCCCTAGATTTCGGTGGTAACTGGAGTGGGCACCTACCTTTAATTTAATTCTCCTATGATAACAGTTACCATAGCAGCATTGGAATGGCGCCGTACGAGTCCTTGTATGGAAGAAAGTGTCGTTCACCCTTATACTGGGATGAAGTGGGAGAGAAGGCAATTAGTAGGCCTGAACTAATCCAAGAGACAATGGAAAAAGTTTCTATCATCAAGGAAAAGCTCAAAGCTACCCAAGATCGACAAAAGAGTTGGGCTGACATGAAAAAGAGACCGGTGAAGTTTTAAATATGCGAAAAGGCTTATGTAAAAGTCTCACCCATGAAAGGAGTCGTTCGGTTTGGTAAAACGGGGAAATTGAACCCCAGATATGTCGGACCATTCGAGATTTTGGATAAAGTAGAGACACTCACCTACAGGTTCATGTTACCACCAGACATGTCAAGAATCCACAATGTTTTCCACATTTAACAAGTAATAAATATATTCTGGACTCGAGTCATGTTCTTGAAAATCAACCACTTCTAATTGTAGGGAATTTGAATAAAAAACTGAAGTACTAAGAAATTCCAATTCGAATAGTTGAAACCAAGGATCAAGTTCTGAGGCAAAGAACTATTCCGTATATAAAAGTTCAATGGTCTAATCACACGGAAAGGAAGGCCACTTTGGAATTGTAAGATAAGATGCGCAAACTATATCCATTCCTCTTTGAAGAGCAATCCAATCCAAGTTTCGAGGACAAAACTTCCTCCAAGATGGGAGGAATGTGAAGCCCAAGATATACATGGACTTATGCATGTGCATGTAGGCAAAGTGTGTAATTTGTGCAGCCACATTTTTCCGAGTTGGAACCCCTTTTTGTGCATCATATTTGTGGTATTTTGAGAGGACAATAACTAGGTGTCAATTGCTCAAAGTTGTAACAGTCACCACCCTTCAAATCAAAAGTTGTAACAGCCCATTCACGGGGCATTATGGGGTTGTAATGACTGTTAAAAGGAGACCCTTCAGCTGATCCAAACAGTCTATAAATAATGGCAAATCCTGAAGGAAAATCACACAATTTCAAGCACCAGCAACACACATTTTCAAGCAACAACTTTCTGTCATTTTTGAGTTAGCAAAGGGCTATTGAAATTGAGAGATTTCAGCAGAATTTTGAAGCCAGCATGAAACGACCCTCAACCTCTATACTTAAATAAATAATAAAAGAAATTACGAATTTTTAAAAATTTTTGCCATGACTTGTTTGTAAGTAAGCAAAACCTCCCTGTCACAGACAACAATTCTTAACAAAAGGCAATAAATGCGGGAAAAAGATAACCACTGCGATAATCATAACTTCGAAAGAAAAAAAAACAACCCCACATGGTTGCGAAAAAGATAGCGATAACAGTTTCAAGACTTAGAAATTTGAGCACAGGGAAAACACATCCTGGCTTTTACCAAAAGTACATAAGTTTAAACTCTTTATTACAATCATAAACTAGTGCGGAAACATGAAATAGCAACGGTCGTAGGGCCATGCTTTGCCGAAGACCTCCCCTCAAGGACCCTGCCCCTCGGTCCCTACGAACTCCTCCTCAACTGACAAATAAACAAACATAGTGAGTCTAATGACCCAGCATGTATAAGCAGTGTAATAACAAGGGTTTAAAATAACTGCAGTAATACTCAAAATACTATACATCATATACTTGAAACGAAAGTTATAGGAATGCGGATGATAAAACAAAGATAAGAAAACATATAACGATGAAGACACGCCAACTCAGGCTAGGAAACTCTGGAACCTTCTTAACTTTATTGAAACTCATGCATGACAGAAAACTGAATGCAATAAGACGAGTCAAGCTGATACTGAAAGTGAAACTGTAAACTTAGATCCTTGAATTGTGACCCTATGTTTTGATCGATCAATGGATGCAGTACACTATGCCGGCAAGACGCCGAGATTCCACCCGACACGACTTACCCCTTTATGGCAAGGACACCGAAATTTTTCCCGGCCCCACATTGCCCTTCTTGGCAAGGACACCGAGATTTCTCCCGACCCCACATTGCCCTTTTATTTTGGTAGGGATTCCGGGATGTCTCCCGATCTCAATCTACCTGTCTATGGGAAGTGAGTGAGGCATCCCCCACCCATCAATACCCTTTCCCGTCACAATCAAATCACTTCGTTCAAAAACATTTTTCTTTTCTTTTCCTCCTTTGACTCGACATTAAAATACTTAGCATGCATGGAAGAGACTTTCTTTGTAACCTTTTTGCTTGACCCAAGGCCAAGGCTTAAAGACACATGAATGCATTTATATGAACGAATACTCAACACATAAATGTGGGTATTAGGTGAGTAAGTGGCTGCCCCTAGGTGCTAACCTATCCTTAACTCAAATTCTTACATTCGAGGCAACAATCCGAGCAATCACGCTGAAACCCTCTTAACTCTATGAACCCTTAGCCAAATTCGACACCGCTCAAACCGATACTCTCCAAACACTACAAACTAACCATGTGACCTGTTTTTAACCTCATTTGACAGCCTATGAAACTTGAACAAAAACCCAATCCGGACAGCCCACTTTTTCCCTCAAAATTCTGCACCGACACCTTAACTTCAAAAATCCATAACTTATTGAAATCTTAACCGAAACGAGCCCATTTTATACCGACGCGACCACAACATCATGAAATTGACCTAGAACTAGACCTAACCACGCCCAGACCTCATATGGCGCCTCCCCTGCCCCAATCTCAGACTGCCCTGCCCAATGCCAACCTCATCTTTCCACACTTCTACTTGGAGGAAACACCACCAAGCCCTACTCCCTTGCCCCCACCTACTTCCAAACCACCAAACACACTCAAAACCATCTCTTAGGACTTAGCACAAGCACCTTGGCAGCCCCTCATCACACTTCAACACCACAATTCAAAAATAACAAGATTATGCATCAAAAAGCCTCAAATTCGTGGATAATCAATCAAGACCAATTGCCAAACAATAAAATACACTTATATACTTCAATCCCAGCCCTAAAAACATGAAAAATTTGAAACTTATAGGGCATGAGCTACTGAAAATTTTCAAGTGTGCCAATATGCATCAAAACCCATCATTTTACCCATCACAATGCATCATACAACTTCCAATCAACAACATAAATGATATTTTCGAAATTTTAGCATAACCCTAGCTGGAAAATCATAAAAACCGAACCCATACAAATCAAAATACAAGGCATTTCGAAATTTGCAAAGATTTAAGCTCAAACATAGATAGCTAATTTGATTGCCCAAGGAAATGCCTATACATGCCTTAGCTTAGAAAAAACTCAAAGAAAAGAGGGAAGGGGAGCTGGACACCACGGCCAACAGCTAGCTATGCACCCTACACACGAACTCCGATCGGCTGCGGTGGTTGGAAGGCGGCGGCGGTTGTCGGAAGTTGAAGGAGAGGGATCGGCCGATTGGAGGGGAAAAGGAATGAGAGAAAGAGGGAGGGGATCGGCCTTGGGGTGATAAAATGGGGCTAGGGTTTCACTTGTGTTTTAAATTCTAACTTTAATATGGTTATATGTGTGTATGTATAGGTGTAAGTAATTAAAAGTAGGTGTGTGTGTGTGCTTTTAAAAGTACAACTTTATAGTACAACTTTACCTACTAACTTACACTAATAAAATTTCCTAAGTTTAAAAACCCCAAATTAAAAATAATAAATTGGGTTTTACTAATCCGGGTTTATGATAATTCTAACTTTTGAAAAAGTTAAAGAATAAGCCCAATATTGCAATACTAAAAAAAATGATTTTTGATACCCGAAAATTCCTAACTTTTGAATTCCCATCTAATTTCCTCCTATCTCCCTACTAAACTTTTAAAATAGAAAAATCTTGGAATTCACCGCCAAAATCCTCCATTGCCATACGCTGGAACCGGAAGCCACTGTCTCAAAAATTTCAAAAATAAATAACTTAAAATATTTGAGCACTAGAACTTTAAAGGAAACTTAAGCAATTATTTCCAAGAAATTAAAATCATAATTATTAAAAAAAAGAATTTTAGGCACTATCTTAGGAATTAAAATCAACACTTTAAATATTTTGATGTCACTGCAATAAATTGAATATTTAAATAATAGCAGAGCGATTAAAATAATTTAAACAACTAGACGAACGTTCAAAATTAATTTAAATAAATACACAAGCATTATAAAAACCTTTAAAATGATTTGGACAGATAAAAAAATTTAACTAAGTAAGCTAGATATTTAAAATCATTTAAATGAATAAACTAAACAATTAATTAAAATCATTTAAATAAGCAAGCTTATACCTTTAAAATATTTAAAATAAATAAGTTGCACAATAAAATCATTTGAATAAATAAATGATATTCTAATAACACATAATTCAAATAAAGAATTTAAATCAATTAAACTTAAAAATAATAACCATAATATTTATTTAATTTAATATATACGAATTAGTAGATTGGATTTTAGGTACTACAATTCCTTCCCCTCTTAAATGGAATTTCGTCCTCGAAATTCATGATTTACTAACTAGGTCCAGATACATTAGACCCTGTTGGCACTAACTCTTCTTACCGAGCACCCACATGAGTTGACGCTAAATAGCTTACGATGTACACTCTGATACTTATTAATGTCTATATCATCATGAATCTGACTAATTCTTACTGCAATACATATTCACAATTCTTATTTGTTTCCAAATGATTGCTTCCTAAGAGAGATTTTAGATCATTGCTCCCATGTGACTTTAAAAGTTTTAATTCGTCACCTAAAGTCCTAAAATATCTTATACCTGCCTTGGTTCGATAACCTTAAATCGTGGATCGCAAATTCCAAGCATTAAAGTTCTGTATCCCCAATAAAGAATTTATGTCGATCTTTACCATAAATTAGAAGCTTTATAACCACAAAACTATGCTTAATGTCTATTCACCAGTTAAACTTAACTCATATAATCCAGAACTTGAACTCTTGAGAAATCCACAAGTTTCCAGAATACTTAGCAACTAAACACTAAACTTTTCTAAATAGGATAACTAAGGGACTATACAATTCTACCTCGTTAGAACTCGAAATAAGATATGAATCTGACCCATATTTCTCAAACATCAATACAGGTAACCCATCATGTATCACTAACAACTCTGTGCCAGCTCGAATGATAAAACAAATCATCCATCTCCTCAATAATTGCATAAAGACAGACAAATCGAGTTAATTTCCTTATATATCCAAGTTAATAGTACTACCGAACAATGATACCTTCAAAAACAACCTAACAACCATTTTGAAATTCTAAAGGTCTATGCCACATATTAGCAATGATTTGCTTAATGCTCTTGGACTGCTCAATCCCTTATTAGTTACTACATCTCACAACGCCTCTATGGATGATTAAAATTCTCTTAAGCAACGACTCTAGTTCAGCTAACCTTTAAGTGGAATAATTGACTCTCCTCAACTTAGGATTGATTGACCCATTTCTCTAAATAAATCTAATCTAATCCTTGATAAGAAAATATAACCATATAATCCATTGTTGCTCAGCTCCAAGATGTTATCCAATAATATAAAGAATCCAAATAGGCAACTACACAGATCCCAATTATCCATTCACCAATTTATACTTTCGTCTCTTAGACATTCTTGATTCTACCGAAAGTTTAATTCTTAGTTAAAATCTTCCAACGGATTTATCCACCTTTTCTATCCCAGACGCAACGACTAGAAGATCCATATTTACACCTCAAGTCAAATTATCCCACGAGTTATTATCCACTTATTGGATTAGATAGCCTCTAAGTACCAAATAATTCTTACATATTGCCTGAAGACATTTCTCAATTCCCTAGTTCAACTCGACAGCAAGTTCGAAAATCCAAAATTCCCAAATTATTATATCTACAACCTGAATTTATATTTCAAGAACTTAGTATCCAATTAGGCACCTTGAAGAGTTTGTAACCCGATCGTATATGCTTCCTCAGTATTCCTCTAGTACCTTAGTATTTCACCGGTAAATAAATCTACAGCTTATC
Source organism: Henckelia pumila (assembly GCF_033568475.1). Lineage (NCBI taxonomy): Eukaryota > Viridiplantae > Streptophyta > Magnoliopsida > Lamiales > Gesneriaceae > Henckelia > Henckelia pumila. Next base: position 43,622,860 of record NC_133120.1, read on the forward strand.
CGGTAAACCGCTTGAATATTCTATTCGTCATTTTGTTCCCATAGTTGGTGCAATAGTCCTACCGGTTGACATTCACAAAACCTTAGAATGCTAATATAAAGTACCCAAAAGTCTCTAGGGACAACTCTATTTCCTATATCGCAACTGTTCACCCATTCAGCTTACCAAAAATAATCTGTTTACTCTTAACGATCCTATTCAAAATTGAAACAACCTAAAATCAAATAATTTACTATCTAGCAATCTACTCACTAGAACTAGTTACAATTGATAGTCGCTACTCCTAGGATCACAACAATAACTTAGGATTTTATCTAGTATAAATGTTAAATTCCAACAGTCTAAACGCTCACTAAGCGGCTACGAGCCAGTTCTCTACACAAGGATTTGAAATAATAATTGAAATTATGATCCACCCAAATCCTCATCATGATGGATCATGAAAGAAAACAGACATACAAGTAATGCTGCTTAATGTGAAATGAAATGATGCAAGCATTACAAACAAAACGAGCTGAAAAAGAAAATCTAGATAAGTGAAAACAACCAACTCATAATTAAATTCTAGGGATGGGTGAATAATAATGGAGGCTCCAAAAATAATGAATATGAGCCAACAAGATACAAATCTCGTGATCATTCATCCATGAGTAATGAAATCATGCTCAAACAATTAAAGCATGATTGAGAGCAATCGATGTGACTTCAGTCGAGAGAAGTCAACACAAGTCAATAATCAGGGGGAAACAACGGTCCCAAGACATTAAAATGTCAACCACAAAATAAGTAGATCACCGAAAATAAGGACAAAATGAATCTCACTAACATCAACATGTGACTCTATAACCGAAGAAAAATTTCAAGAAGTGTGAGATAAGAATAAAGTCCTATTAAAAGTTCAATCCATGTCAAAGTAGCAGAATACAACGTTGACTGATGGCATACGAATCCATAAATGAACAAATGATGTGCAAAGAAATTTCGGATACTCAAAAGTATTCGTTGCAATGGATATGAGCACAAAAGAGGAAAAAAGAATTAATGATCGTAATAATAGTTCATATAATTGAAAAGCTCATAGTAACCGACTCACTATTTCTAAAATCAAATTTGCCCATATAACAAAAGAAAAAAAAACTCAAACTATCCATAATAATATAAACAAAGTATATACCTCAAGTCTTTACACCAGTTCGATTCACAACTTAACTGACAAAACATACATCTATAAATTTCTAAGCAAACTATACACTTAGTTTATCCGACTAAATTCCATTCATAAGAGAATAAATTACTACAAGGACACATCAATTAATATTTCCTAATGCGCAAGTTTAATGTTTTCATCCAACTCCTACAATCTCATCAAGAATTGTTAACACTGCCTAATAACTCAAACAATTCTCCTGTACTGTCCAAAACTGGAAGGAATATTGGTACATCAACTCCGTTTCACTTGAAGTCGCATGCCAAAAAAAAAATTAATAAACATTTGAATGGTACACTTCAAAACTACTAACATAAATTTTTAAACAAAATTAAACACTTAAATTATACATTTAAAGGATTTAAACATCTATTTTGAAAATATTCTTAAAACATATGACATCAAAACATTTAAAGAAAAAAATCAATTACGACTATCATATGAAATTTATTAAAACTTACAGACCTTGAGGCGAGATCCCTTGAGTTTCGGCAACCGGCAGTAGGCTTAGCCCAAAACAAGACCGTGCTCTGATACCAACTGAAACGACCCTCAACCTCTATACTTAAATAAATAATAAAAGAAATTACGGATTTTTAAAATTTTTTGCCATGACTTGTTTGTAAGTAAGCAAAACCTCCCTGTCACAGACAACAATTCTTAACAAAAGGCAATAAATGCGGCAAAAAGATAACCACTGCGATAATCATAACTTCGAAAGAAAAAAAAACAACCCCACACGGTTGCAAAAAAGATAGCGATAACAGTTTCAAGACTTAGAAATTTGAGCACAGGGAAAACACATCCTAGCTTTTACCAAAAGTACATAAGTTTAAACTCTTTATTACAATCATAAACTAGTGCGGAAACATGAAATAGCAACGGTCGTAGGGCCTCGCTCCGCCGGAGAACTCCCCTCAAGGACCCTGCCCCTCGGTCCCTACGAACTCCTCCTTACCTGGCAAACAAACAAGCATAGTGAGTCTAATGACCCAGTATGTATAAGCAGTGCAATAACAAGGGTTTAAAATAACTACAGTAATACTCAAAATACTATACATCATATACTTGAAACGAAAGCTGTAGGAATGCGCATGCTAAAACAAAGATAAGACAACATATAACGATGAACACAAGCCAACACATGCTAGGAAACTCTGGAACCTTCTTAACTTTATTGAAACTCATGCATGACAGAAAACTGAATGCAATAAGACGAGTCAAGCTGATACTGAAAGTGAAACTGTAAACTTAGATCCTTGAATTGTGACCCTCTGTTTTGATCGATCAATGGCTGCAGTGCACTATGCCGGCAAGACGTCGAGATTCCTCCCGACGCGACTTACACCTTTATGGCAAGGACACCGAAATTTTTCCCGGCCCCACATTGCCCTTCTTGGCAAGGACACCAAGATTTCTCCCGGCCCCACATTGCCCTTTTATTTTGGTAGGGATCCCGGGATGTCTCCTGATCTCGATCTACCCGTCTATGGCAAGTGAGTGAGGCATCCCCCACCCATCAATACCCTTTCCCGTCACAATCAAATCACTTCGTTCAAAAACATTTTTCTTTTCTTTTCCTCCTTTGACTCGACATTAAAATACTTAGCATGCATGGAAGAGACATTCTTTGTAACCTTTTTGCTTGACCCAAGGCCAAGGCTTAAAGACACATGTATGCATTTATATGAACGAATAATCAACACATAAATGTAGGTATTAGGTGAGTAAGTGGCTGCCCCTAGGTGCTAACCCATCCTTAACTCAAATTCTTACATTCGAGGCAACAACCCGATCAATCGCGCCGAAACCCTCTTAACTCTATCAACCCTTAGCCAAATTTGACACCGCTCAAACCGATATTCTCCAAACACTACAAACTAACCATATGACCTGTTTTTAAACTCATTTGATAGCCTATGAAACTTGAACAAAAACCCAATCCGGACAGCCCACTTTTGCCCTCAAAATTCTGCACCAACACCTTAACTTTAAAAATCCATAACTTATTGAAATCTTAACCGAAACGAGCCCATTTTATACCGACGCGACCACAACATCATGAAATTGACTAGAACTAGCCCTAACAATGCCCAGACCTCATATGACGCCTCCCCTGCCCCAATCTCAGACTGCCCTGCCCAATGCCAACCTCATCTTTTCACACTTCTACTTGGAGGAAAAACCACCAAGCCCTACTCCCTTGCCCCCACCTACTTCCAAACCACCAAACACACTCAAAACCATCTCTTAGTACTTAGTACAAGCACCTTGGCAGCCCCTCATCAAACTTCAATACCACAATTCAAAATAACAAGATTATGCATCAAAAAGCCTCAAATTCATGGATAATCAATCAAGACCAATTGTAAAACAATAAAATACACTTATATACTTCAATCCTAGCCCTAAAAACATGAAAAATTCGAAACTTATAGGGCATGAGCTACTGAAAATTTTCAAGTGTGCCAATATGCATCAAAACGCATCATTAATGCATCATACAACTTCCAATCAACAACATAAATGAGATTTTTGAAATTTTAGCATTACCCTAGCTGGATAATCATAAAAACCGAACCCATACAAGTCAAAATACAAGGCATTTCGAAATTTGCAAAGATTTAAGCTCAAAACATAGATAGCTAATTTGATTGCCCAAGGAAATGCTTATACATGCCTTAGCTTAGCAAAAACTCAAAGAAAAGAGGGAAGGGGAGCTGGACACCACGGCCAACAGCTAGCTATGCACCCTACACACGAACTCCGGTCGGCTGCGGTGGCTGGAAGGCGACGGTGACGGTCGGAAGTTGAAGGAGAGGGATCGGCCGATTGGAGGGGAAAAGGAATGAGAGAAAGAGGGAGGGGATCGGCCTTGGGGTGATAAAATGGGGCTAGGGTTTCACTTGTGTTTTAAATTCTAACTTTAATATGGGTATATGTGTGTATGTATAGGTGTAAGTAATTAAAAGTAGGTGTATGTGTGTGCTTTTAAAAGTACAACTTTATAGTACAACTTTATCTACTAACTTACACTAATAAAATTTCTAAGTTTAAAAACCCCAAATTAAAAATAATAAATTGGGTTTTACTAATCCGGGTTTATGAAAATTCTAACTTTTGAAAAAGTTAAAGAATAAGCCCAATATTGCAATACTAAGAAAAATAATTTCTGATACCCGGAAATTCCTAACTTTTGAATTCCCATCTAATTTCCTCCTACCTCCCTACTAAACTTTTAAAATAGAAAAATCTTGGAATTCACTGCCAAAATCATCCATTGCCATACGCCGGAACCGGAAGCCACTGTCTCAAAAATTTCAGAAATAAATAACTTAAAATATTTGAGCACTAAAACTTTAAAGGAAACTTAAGCAATTAATTCCAAGCAATTAAAATCATAATTATTAAAAAAAAGAATTTTAGGCACTATTTTAGAATCAACACTTTAAATATTTTGATGTCACTACAATAAATGGAATATTTAAATAATAGCAGAGCGATTAAAATAATCTGTTTAGGTGCTCTTATATGATTTACTTGTTATTGTTGCTATGAATGATTATTGAATTGTGTGTTCAAGATGCTTATCAGTATTTTTATGATTTAATGCATCAAGATTATGTTGCATTCATCTTGAACCCTACCTTGAAAAGCATAGAGAGCTGATTGGCCTAGAGTGCATATGACGTTTAGAGGGCTGTAGTTGAGTGACACGGAATGTAGATTTACTTCCAGAACTAGAAGACCCACTATAGTTGCACCAAAGTCAGGGGAAGTGAGATATTTAACGCCACCTCGATTGGGTAAGTTGGTGGTCGGTTAAAGATTTTATTTTCCTGGGATCCCAAGAACTAAGATTTATTGGTATCAGATTTGATAGCCTATTCCTTGAAACATGCATTGAATTTATGCATTAACCTAGAGATTTCTATGGTTTAGAATATGCAGTTATAAATGCTAGAATGATGTGATATGCCATGCTAGATATGAATGTATTGATATGCTTGAAATGATATTACTTTAGATCAATAGCTATGCTTTAAGGATTTAAGAATGGAGTATATTTCTATGATTACATGTTGTTACATGTTTTGATGATATAGAATTCTTATAGCATATAGATTCAATATGCTTATATGGTGTATATGCATGTCTTTCATACTGAGATGTATTTCTCACCGGAGTTATCCGGTTGTTGCTTTGTTTGTATGTGTGCATTGCATCAGTTTTGGGGCATGAGCGAGTCAGAAGTGGCTTGGATAGCTCAAGATTGAGAAAGATTAGCATGTGTTGACTTCGGGCTAAGAATAGATTGCTGTCAAATGCATATTAGAAGGTGTTGGTTTAGTTTGAGCTTTGAAAACTTAGAATTGAGTTTATTGTATTGCACCTTAGAAACATGTATGCGATTATTGTTATGTCTAGATATGCATTTGTTTATGCTTGGGACATGTTGAGATTATGTATGCAATTTTTCAGATTTGAAATAGCCCTAGCAACTTTGATCTTTGTTGTAGACTTTGGTAATTTTTGTAAATTTCTGCACAGACCCTTCTTGGTAGAATGCATATAACCTTTTACTGAAAACTCCGATTAGGGTGTGGTTGGTGGCATTGGAAAGCTAAGACAAAGATCTACAACTGTTATGTTTAGCATTGTTCCAGATTCTGCACGAAACCCATGCGCGGGCGCGCCTGAAAAGGGGCGCGGGCATGCATGGGGTGCTGAAAAAAAAAATAAAAAATTTAATTTTTTTCTTTCTGCGACGTGATTTTGCGTCGTGATAGTCGTGTTTTGTTTGCATATTTTGTTGTTATTTTGTTGGTAGTTTGCATGCATTTAATTGTGTTTGTTCATGTTTTATCTTAGTTTTGTCTTTTGCATGCATTTATATTCATAACATACTCCCGGGTTTAATGTGTAGGAGATTTCAAGATGAAGAAAACGAAGGCAGAATATTGGTTTTTTTTCCATGCAATCGATCCCCCGAACTCAATAGGATCGAGCGAGGTATCCGGATTATGAAGGCAGAATTTTGCATATTTCCACGCGATCGATCGCACGTACTCAGTAGGATCGAGCGCGGGCCGAGAAGTTGAAAACAGAGAAACGCATATTTTCACGCGATCGGTCGGGCGTACTCCATGCGATCGAGCGCGCGGGCCTATTCGGGAATGCTTTTTTAATTTTGGAAATTTTGTTATTTTGGACTCTAGGTTTTATTAGACTCTTAATTCCGTTTTTAAGGATCATCATCAGATTTCGAGACTCTTTCTTGGAGGCTAGGTTTTGTTCCTCAATTTCTTCTCTAGTTTTCTTCTTTTCTTTGAATTTTTATTGATTTGGTGATTAATCGTTGTAGCTAAACCTTTTAATACTTGGTTGAGGGAGACGAAACCTTGATATATTTTATTCATGAGATTCGATTCGTAGTGTTTAATCTTTATTAAGTATCAATCTTTGATCTGTTTGATTTCATGTTTGTATGCGAGATTTTAGGATTGGCCATCTTAGAGTTTTGTATTGCGAACGATAGCTAAATTAGAATTCAAATCCGTAATTGTTTGAACAATCTAATTTGCGAAGAAACTACGTTTTATATTTTCTGATGTTGAATTTATTAAATCGTAGGATCAATTATTGACTAGGCTAAATACAACCGCTGGTGTTTGTATTGTCTAGGTTCGTCAGTTTTACTAGTTTGAATGCTACCGTGGATTTAAATCTAGATTTCTATTATCGGGTTAATTCATTGGTAAGGGTTAATTTAGAATGCTGTTGTCTAATTAACTAAAATTACGGTGACACAGGAATTTAGTTTTCAGTGACGAATATTTAATAGGATTAATTATTTTTAGGGAATCGATGATTGAATGAATGAATATCAAGGGTGTAGTCGACCGATACCAAGTCTCGTCTCTTATTGATTTCTCCAAGTTTATTATTTAATCTTGCATGTTAGTGAATTTTAATTGTTTAAAATTTTCAGTAGTTAATCTCCAACTTCAAAATCCCTTTTTATTTATTTAGAACATATTAAATTTACCTTTCCTCGTGGGAACGATCCCTACTCACACTACTACATTATTTGTTTATCTGATTGAGTCGGTTAATTTGGTCGTGACACGATTATGCGCTACCAAATTTTGGCGCCATTGCCGGGGAACGGTGTTAATTTATTGTGTTCCTTTTCTTTTTGTTTTGTTTTGATTAATCTCACTCTTTTTTTTTCTTTGTTCCTAGTTCTCTGTAGTTCATGCTTTCCGGTGATCTTGCTGATGAAGACTTTCTCTACGATCCGGAAATTGAAAGGACTTTGCATAGGCGAAGGAGAGAACTTCGTAGGCAACAACAAGAAGCCGCTGCTCGAGCTGCTTTTCCGTAAGAAGAAGAAATGGCTGCTAATGCTAACCTGAGTCTTAGACAATTGGGCACTCCTGATCCCAATCAACAACCTTTATGCATTACTTTTCCTACATTAGAAAATAATGCTACTTTTGAGCTTAAGGCTGGATTTGAAACGCCTACTACTAATAAAATGCGGAAAAAAACTTTTTTTTCTTTAAATAATACTATACATATACGCCCATACATATATGTATATAAAAATAACATATATTTCTTAAATAACCTGAAAAATATTAAATAAATAAATAAATCCTTAAAAATGTTTCATGCATCAATTTAAAATGATAAACAATACTGCTGAAAAATCTCATACGCGGAAACAATAGTAAAATAAATCATGTTTCAAAACTCAATGCAATAATCTAAATAACTGCGACGGTCACGGGGTCCACTGCTCCGTGAGCTCATACGTCCTCACCACCGGTAGAAGCTACATAAATGTCATTATGCTCACCTGCACCATATAAGCGTAGTGAGCCTAGGGGCTCAACATGTCTAATCCTTTATAACAAGGTTAAAAATAATGCATCACGTAGATACTAATACATATACATGTACATGAGCATGCATGGAAACATTTTTCATAACATAAATGCTGAATCATAAATCATAAACATAACATAACTTTCTTCATCATACATAACATAATTGAGCATGTCATAAACATAAAAACTGAGTATGGTCATATCCATGAATGTGACTAATAACTGTGCCGACTGATCAGTCTAAAGAACCATCGTACGTGGCGGTGGATAAATCCACCTCTATGCTGGTAGTAAACTACCTCTGTGCCAGTGGTAAAACCACTTCTATGCCGGTAGTAGAACTACCTCTGTGTCAGTGGTAAAACCACTTCTATGCTGTCACATCACTTCAATTTCCATAAAAATATTTTTCATGCTCAATTCTTAATCATAAACACATCATAAAATATTTCATGTATGGATGCACTTAAAATATGTCCGTAATATATATTTAATTAATTTTAATAATAAATATACTTTTACTTAAAATAGACTTCATGCATAAAAATAATTAAATATATATTCCGGACTTAGTTTATTTTCATGGGTTGGTCCAGACTGCTGAACACTCACTCAAAGCCCATTAAACTTAAATAAAAGCCCTATTATCATATTTTAGCCCAAATAACTTAACTAAACTTAACTGGGCCTAAATAAAAATATTTAAGCCCACTAACTTAATTAAACCCAATAAAACTCTAGACTGGCCCAAAAATCCACTTACTGGCCCAAAAATTCCCATGGGCTCCCAAACCCATAAAAATCATTGGGCTAACTTAAATAAATATTTAAGGCCCAAATAAAATTATTTGGAATCCCAAATAATTTTCTAAATATTAAACTAGCCCAAAAACCAATTAAACTCTTAATTACTTAAAAATTAAAATACCCGAGCCCGGCCCACCTAACCCGGACCCAGACCCTACTGACCCAATCCATGACAACCCAGACCCAACCCGGACCACCCAGCCCAAGCCCAGCCCGAAATAAAACCCAGAAGTTCAAAACTTAACCCAAGCATATTTCTGCACAGAACCAACTCCGTGCAGCTGTACTAATTCCTTTCTTTCTCTCTGATCAGACAATATTTGACCATGAAACCACTTCTAGCACTTAGCTAACATCAAGACGTTTCCATCAAACTAAAAATCAGCCCAAACGGTGGTTCGAGGAAGGAGAACAAAGCCCTGCAACAGGCTGTTCTCCCAGCTCGCGTCCAGCCCTGAGCGGCTGCCGTAAATCCAATCATTCTCCATACTCCGGCCATATTTTTCCGTGAAACCACTTCTCAATCCTAGCCAACATCTATGGGGTTCAAACCCTTCAGACCTCATCCAAAACCATTGCCTGAGGAGTGAGAACGAAGCTCTGCACCAGACGCCTTCCTCCTCCTCGCGTGCAGACTAAGCAGTCGCCAAACTTTCGTTCGTGCGGCTTCCTCCGACAACCAAAGACCGTGAAACCACTTCCAAAACTTAGAAAACATCTAGGAGGTTCTAACCCAACAAGCTTTACCCCAAGTCGTGGTCTGAGGAAGGAGGACGAAGCTCTCTTCCCCGAAACCCTAATCTGCGATGCTGGGCAGAAAACTCCATCTTCGATTTTAGCCTACCCCAGCTTCAAATCCCGACTTAGCTCTACCCTAGGGACCCTTACTCACCCTCTGAACCATGGACCAGCAGTTGGTTCGAACCCATACCATAAAAACGTGATGAACATGCATCAAACAAGAGCAAAATCATGAATCAAAGGAAAAACCATTAAATTCTTGCATGAACTCATAAAAATCAGTGTCAAACTCATACATTCTTATAAAAACGTGAGTAGTAGCTTATATGGTGGTAAAGGAAAGGAATTAAACATGCCTTTTTAATTGATTGAGGAAGGTGGATGCGTATACGGGTCCCCGGGACGACGAACGAACCAAAATCTTCAAAACTAGAGCTTGATCGGCTATGGGGGATGAGTTTTTTGCTAAGAGGCGTGAAAAGGGGTTGAAGAAAAGGGTGGAGGCGTCTGATGGGGTTTGGAATAGATTAGGGAGTGTTTTAGGTTTAAATTTTGGGTAGATAATATATTAATAATAGATATTACTCAAAATAAAGATATTATACCTTAAGAAAAATCTTTAAAACTCTTAAAAATAATAATAATCTGATACTAAAAACCATTATCCCGAAATTAAGACTTAAGAGATTTTTAAATATTAATAAAAGTCAATAAAATGACTTATTTTGGCTAAAAATAAACCCTAAATAAATATATAATTAAATACTAAAATTTTCTTGACAAAATACCTTAAAATATTATTTTAAGGCTCATAAACTCATAAAATATTTTTGGCTAAGAATTTTGGTATCTCATCCGTCCACGGTCCCGTCTACGCGATCAAATAACTTATTTACTCAAAAATCTAAAAATATAATAATTACGGGTTAAATGCTAAAATAAATTTTAAATCATGCATATAATTCACATAATAACACATAAATGTCATTTAAACCAAATATAAATTTTTAAATAATTATTTTCCCTAATTATGCATGCGAATTTACGTATTAAAATTTCCGGGTGTTACAGGATTAATTCACTTACTACCTTCCTTTTGTGGTCTTGCAGGTAAGGATCCAAATAAACACTTGATGGAGTTTCACGTGGTCTGCATGAGTATGAAACCCCATGGGGTGACAGAGGAGCAAATTCAGCTGAGAGCTTTTCCTTTCTCTTTGAAGAGTGCTGCTAAGGATTGACTATACTACTTACCCTCTGGCTCCATCACAACTTGGACGGAGATGAAAAGAACCTTCCTGGAGAAATACTTTCCAGCCTCTAGAGCTGCGAACATTCGGAAGGAAATCTATGGGATCAAGCAATACTCCAGAGAATCACTGCATGAATACTGGGAGCGGTTCAAGAAGCTTTGTGCTAGCTGTCCGCAACATCAGATAAGTGAAAATCAATTGATCCAATTTTGCTATGAAGGTTTGTTACCTCATGACAGGAGTATGCTAGACGCAGCCAGTGGAGGAGTTTTTGTGGACAAAACTCCGGTACAGGCAAGAAATTTAATAGAGAACATGGCTGCCAATTCTCAACAATTTGGCACCATCAGGAATGAGCATCCACCAAGGAAGAACAACGAGGTAAATGTCTCTTCCCTTGAACAGCAATTAATTGAATTGACAACTCTTGTGCGTCAGATGGCTGCAGGGAATGGACAGACTGCAAAGGCATGTGGGATTTGTGCTGCAATGGGACATGCTACTGATACATGTCCCATACTTCAAGAAGAATCAGTTGAACAGGTCAATGCTACTGGAGGATTTCCTGGACCACCCCAGAGGAAATATGACCCATACTCCAACACATACAATCCTGGTTGGAAGGATCATCCAAATCTAAGATATGGGAATCCTCAAGCAAATCAATCGGGGCCTCAAGCACCACCACATAATCAAAATTTTCGGCCGCCGTATCCTCAACAACAACAGCAGCGTCCTCAGATTCCAAGCCCGGGTGAGTTCCTTGAAAATATTGTTAAGGATCTTGCAACTAAAACTGTAGCCTTTCAACAGGAAACAAGAGCAAGTATCCAAAACTTGAACACCCAGATGGGACAGCTCGCCACCTCCATTAACAAGCTAGAAGCACAGCATTCCAATGCTTTACCATCTCAAACAATTCCAAACCCAAGAGAAAACGCAAGTGCAATCACTCTAAGGAATGGGAAGGAGTTGAAGATCAAGGAAAAAGAAGTGGAGGCTTCACCCAAGGAGAAACCGCAAGAAGAGTCGAAATCAACTGATGGAGAAGCATCCAAGGAGGAAGCGCCAAGAGGTAAGTTTCCTCCACTTTCTGAATATAAGCATGTTTCCCCTTTTTCCTTAGCACTAAAAGAGTCTAGAAAAGATGAAGGGATAAAGAATCTTTATGAGACTTTTCGTAGATGTGAGGTGAATATTCCGCTGTTAGATGCTATTAAGCAGGTGCCTCAATACGCGAAGTTCTTGAAAGAACTGTGCACAGCCAAGAGGAAACAGACATTGAAGGGTTGTCAAAAAGTGGAACTTGGTGAGAATATATCTGTTGTGATCCAAATAAAATTTCCCGCAAAATGCAAGTATCCAGGTATGTTTTCTATCCCATGCACCATAGGGAATGTTAGACTTGAGAAGGCCATGTTAGATCTAGGAGCATCAATCAATGTTATGTCTTATTCTATCTATGCATCCTTGAAACTTGGCCCATTGAACAAAATTGGAATTGTTATTCAACTAACTGATAGGTCTAATGCATACCCTAAGGGAGTAGTAGAAGATGTGTTAGTGCAAGTCAATGAATTGGTGTTTCCTGCAGATTTTTATGTGCTAGACATGGAAAACGGTGATCATAATAGTCCTATTTTGTTAGGCAGACCGTTTTTGAAAACTTCCATGACAAAAATTGATGTTCACAGTGGCACACTTACTATGGAATTCGGTGGCGAGGTTGTGAAATTTAATATTTATGATGCCATGAAATTTCCTGATAGTGATGATTGTGTATTTTCTATTGATATTGTGGATTTCTTGGCCCAAGATTATTGTGAGCATGCAGAGAAAGATGAGCTAGAGGTGGCTATTACAACACCCACTATGTAGACGGAAGATGGGATTCGATTCAGTCATGAAGTGGAAGAGATTGAGAAACTTCTGAATAGTTCGCCTAAGCTACCTCAGTCAGGTAATGCCTCTTACTTATCCTTGCCAATCCCTAATACTAGGCGTCTTCCATCTGTTTTGCAGGAACCAATGGTCGAATTAAAGACGCTTCCAAACCATCTGAAGTATGTTTTCCTTGGTGAAGGAGAAACACTACCGGTTATCATCTCCAACAGTTTGGAAGTCGATCAAGAGGAGCAGCTAGTCAAAGTATTGAAAGAGCACAAGACTGCTATTGGATGGACTATAGCAGACATCAAGGGAATTAGACCTTCCACATGCATGCACCGAATATTGATGGAGGAAGGAGCAAATCCCTCACGTCAACTGCAAAGAATGTTAAATCCACCAATGATGGAGGTGGTAAAGGCGGAAATTCTGAAGCTGCTTGAAGTTGGGGTCATCTACCCGATCTCTGATAGTCAGTGGGTCAGTCCTGTCCAAGTGGTACCCAAGAAAACCGGAATTACTGTGGTAAAAAACAAGGATGACGAGATGGTTCCTACCCGTATTCAAAATGGGTGGAGGGTTTGTATTGACTACAGGAAGCTGAATGCCGGAACCCGAAAGGACCACTTTCCTTTACCCTTTATTGATCAAATGATTGAAAGGTTAGCGTGTCATCCTTACTATTGTTTTCTTGATGGATATTCTGGTTATTTTCAGATTGCTATCGCACCGGAGGATCAGGAAAAGACGACGTTCACATGCCCGTTTGGCACCTTTGCGTATCGATGGATGCCCTTTGGACTTTGCAATGCACCGGCCACTTTCCAACGGCGTATGGTTAGTATTTTTCGGACTTTATTGAGCATATCTTAGAAGTTTTTATGGATGACTTCACTGTCTATGGTGAGTCCTTTGAAAACTGTCTATCTAACCTTGAACTTGTCCTTAAGAGGTGTGTCGAGACCAACTTGGTTTTAAATTCTGAAAAATGTCATTTTATGGTCGGGCAAGGTGTGGTTTTGGGTCATGTGGTTTCGTCTAAGGGCATAGAGGTAGATAGGGCTAAAATTGATATCATTCACTCTCTCCCTTACCCCACATGTGTGCGGGAAGTGCATTCTTTTCTTGGCCATGCAGGTTTCTACAGGAGATACATTCAAGATTTCGCCAAGATCGCATCCCCCATGTGCAAGCTTTTACAAAAAGATGTGTCATTTGAGTTTAATGAGTCTTGCAAATCATCATTTGACAAATTGAAGAACTCCTTGACATCTGCACCAATAATCCAGCCGCCGGATTGGAGCAAGCCATTCGAGATTATGTGTGACGCCAGTGACTATGCCGTTGGCGCGGTTTTAGGCCAAAATGTTGGGAAAGCATCGCATGCTATTTATTACGCTTCGTGTATCCTGAACGATGCCCAACGGAACTACTCCACCACTGAAAAGGAGCTTTTAGCTGTTGTTTTTGCATTAGAAAAATTTCGCTCTTATTTGCTTGGTTCTAAAGTTATTGTTTACTCTGATCATGCAGCTCTTCGTTTTCTGATGGCGAAGAAAGAGGCAAAACCAAGACTGATCCGATGGATATTACTTTTGAGCGAATTTGATGTGGAAATCAAGGACAAAAAGGGGCCGAGAATCAAGTTGCTGATCACTTGAGTCGCCTAGTTCACGTTGATGAGGAGCTGAAATTGCGAGAAGAATTCCCTGATGAGCAATTATTTTCAGCGAGCGCTGAATTACCATGGTACGCAAATATTGTGAATTATTTAGTTACTAATAGTTTCCCCTCTGAATTTTCCAAGGCGCAAAGGGACAAAGTGCGAAGCGATGCGAAGTATTATGTGTGGGATGATCCATACTTGTGGAAACACTGCGATGATCAAGTTATACGTCGATGTGTCCCCGCGAGTGAGGTAGTCCCTATCCTCACGTTTTGCCATTCTTATGCATGTGGTGGCCACTTTGGGGCGAAAAGGACATCAAGGAAGGTGTTGGATAGCAGATTTTTCTGGCCTTCCTTATTTCGAGACGCTTACCTATTCTGTAAGTCGTGCGCTCAATGCCAAAAGACAGGTAACATCTCCCAACGAAAGGAGATGCCCCAACAACCTATTCTAGTTTGTGAGATCTTTGATGTGTGGGGCATCGACTTCATGGGACCCTTTCCGAGTTCATATGGTTATGTTTATATATTACTTGCTGTGGATTATGTCTCGAAGTGGGTGGAAGCAAAGGCCACCCGTACTGACGATTCTCAAGTTGTTTCAGAGTTTATCAAGCATAACATTTTCTCTAGGTTTGGAATTCTGAGAGCCCTCATCAGTGATAGAGGTAAACACTTCTGCAACCGAACTGTGGCGAGTTTGCTTAAAAAGTACCATGTGACGCACAGGATCTCCACCGCATATCATCCACAATCCAACGGTCAAGCTGAGGTATCAAACAGAGAGATCAAATCTATCCTAGAAAAGACCGTGAATCCTACTAGAAAGGATTGGAGTTTGCGTTTGGATGATGCCTTGTGGGCATATAGAACCGCATTCAAGACACCGATTGGAATGTCTCCATATCGGTTGATTTTTGGGAAACCATGCCATCTGCCAGTGGAATTGGAGCATAGAGCCTATTGGGATATCAAACATTTTAACATGCAGATGGATGAGAGCGACGAGCACCGGAAGCTGCAGTTGCAAGAGTTGGAAGAGATTCGCAATGACGCATATGCCAGCTCTAAGATCTACAAGGACAAGACAAAGGCCTTCCACGACAAGATGATCTCTAGAAGGAACTTCGAAGTCGGTCAAAAAGTTTTGCTCTATCATTCCCGACTTCGGTTGTTTCCAAGTAAGTTACGTTCGCGTTGGAATGGACCATTTGTTGTAACTAATGTCTTTTCTCATGGTGCAGTCGAAATTCAAAGTTTGGACACATCCAAAACATTCAAGGTGAATGGCCACCGGCTGAAGCACTACCATGAAGGAATCCAAGTGAACGACGGAGAGGACGAGCATGACATCACTCTTGATGCTCCGCCAAATGTCGACTAAATTCGCGGAATGCAGTCGAGCTATAGACTGACTGTAAATTTAGCGCTGACTGGGAGGCAACCCAGTGTTTCTTTTTCTTTTGCTTTTACTTACTTTTATTGCTTTGTTTTAGTGTTACTTTTTATTGTTTTTGTTTGTTTTTTGTTAAATTTTGGAAAATTTCAAAAAAATAAAAAAAAAATTTAGCTTTGTGCGCTCGATCAGGCGTATTCTCGTGATCGAGCGCACATTTTTCCCCATGTTTCTGCCCCAAAATTTTAAAAGGCGTGCTCGATCCTGCGTACTCACGCGATCGAGCGCACTCCCCTGAGCCCATTTTTTTATTTATTTCTTTTCTCCCCTTTTCCCTTCACTTTCTCTTTCCCTCTCTCTCGGTTACTTTAGAACCCTAAATCCCCAAATTTGAATTTTTCAAATCTTCACCAATTTCTTTTGACAAATTTCAGGTCTCACCACACGGATTGCACTCACCATCCTATTTCTCTTCTCCACTTCTCCAGTGCCCGATTTTGCCAAGAAACACCGGAATTCTTAGTGCACGCCACGTGTTCGATATATTGCCCCGGTCAAATTTCTTGCTCATCTCACACATTTATGGGCCCGAAACGCACTCGAGAGCACGGAGAATCGTCTCGCCAAGGAGCTAGAAATACCCAGGACCCAATCCACCCAGCCGACCAATTCGTCAACCAAGCGGCTCGGGATCGATACAATCATGCTAAAGCCCATCGCTGCCCTATTACTGAGAGGGGTTCTGCTCTAATGGACTACGAAAGCGATGTGGCTAACCAAGTTGTCAACCGAGGGTGGGGGCCATTTTCTCGACAGCCATCCCCGGCTATTGTCCCTATTGTGAGGAAATTCTATGCCAATGCAGCAGCGCGCACGGATGATAAGGCCTTCGTCCGGGGTATTCTAGTTTCATATCCACCACAAGATTTGAATAGCCTTTTGGAGACGCCCGATGTCGATGACAGTTTCTACTAGAGCATAGCTTCCGGCCCGGATTTGGACGAAGTCATTCAGCAAATATGCATGGCCGGGGCTACTTGGAGGGATCCGGTTGCATTCAAGTGCTTTAAAGAGAAATATCTGCTGATGGATCCGGCAACTTGGTACATATTTGTAGCCCGCCGCCTCATGCCCATTACCCACACGAGCGAGGTCCATGTTGAGAGGGCCGTCTTACTCTACGCTCTTGATCTTCAATTATCGGTGAATGCGGGGCGTGTGATACACAGTCAAATGAGGCATTCCATCACTACGAGGATGGCGGGTCTCTACTTTTTGATGATTATCACGCAACTGTGCTTGCGTGCTGGGGTGCCACATCGACCCGACGAAGAATGGTTACAACCCATGCGTCCTATTGACGGCGCGACTATCGATGCCAAATGAGAATATCAGAGAAGCCAGTTCATGGTGGACGATCAATTTGTGCCGGTGCCCGACCCACTACGGCCTCCACCGCTTCCACGCCAAACCACTACTGTCATAGTTCGAGCGTTGGCCAATCAAGCCCAATATCAGAATGCTTTCAATGCAGCGGTGGCCTCGAATTTTTAGGTCTTGGACTTTATTTGTCGAGGCATTTCCGAGCGGCTCGGGATTGACCACACCACATTGCCCCCGGATATCCCATTTCCACAGCCTTTTGACTTTCAAGGCGCCGATCCCGTCCTACCTCCCGAGCATGAAGAGGAAGATGCCGCCTACCATTGAACCAGGGGAGTTTTGCTTTTCATTTGTCACATAGCATATTGTTTCGTTGTTTGTTTGTGTTTTGTCTTGTAATGCATTGAGGAAAATGCTTAGGTTAAGTGGGGGGGGGGGGGTGCATT
This sequence comes from Henckelia pumila, assembly GCF_033568475.1. Classification (NCBI taxonomy): domain Eukaryota; kingdom Viridiplantae; phylum Streptophyta; class Magnoliopsida; order Lamiales; family Gesneriaceae; genus Henckelia; species Henckelia pumila. The sequence goes on from NC_133120.1 coordinate 43,640,544, forward strand.
GTTTGCATTTTGCATTTTGTTTCTTTTGTTTTGCATTTTTCTTGTGTTGTTATGCATCGTATTGTTGTGTTGTCATCTTTGTTGTTCAAATGCATAAGTTGAGGCTGAGTTGTTAGCCTATGATGAGATAGTTGAAAAATGATGATTTTTGAAAAATTTTACTCTTGATGGGACATGAGAAACCATAGGTTGATTGTTGAATATTTTCAAGCATGCTTGTTTAACTGGTGAAGTGTAGTGATGTATTAGACTTTGTGGATGTCTGTTGGAACATTGCACAACAATAAGTGTTTGTAGAACTTGATGGTTCTTAAGTCTTGATGATCCTGTTGATTTAGCATTTACTCTCTTGGGTATTTTTGAAGTAGGAAAAGAAAAAATCAGCTTTTATAGCATGTTTATGAAGTAATCAACTCCATCCGGGTTGCAAGCAAGATTTTTGAAATCCTACTCATCTTGTTTGTGGCGAAGTCTGCGGAAAAAAAAATAAAATGGGGTTTAGCCTTGAAAAAAATTAAATTAGTAAGGCATCAGTTCCATCCGGGCTTGAAATGTGTTTGAAATCCTATTCACTATTTCATAGCTAAGTATGCGGGTAATTATTGGGACTGCAAAAAAAATCGCAAATTAGTGCTTAGTTAGCTTGAGAGAGTTGTGTTTTGTTGATGGATTGTTGGGATGAGAGTTCTTGATTGTGAGACTTGCACTGAATTGTTATAGGTCGGCGAACAGTCTTGAAACTTTGTTCTTGTGAAGTTGCATGTAACTGGGATAACATGACACACACACACATTCGCATTCAACTGAAGGTGTATCATTGATGATCGAGAGTAGCTATGAACTTGTTTTTGGATGAAAGTGGTTTTCTCCGAGGCTAAATTTTATGCATAATCGTCCTTGCTTATGTGTTTGTCCTGTTTCATTTTGTTTTTGCATGACTTGCTCGAGGGCGAGCAAGGAATAAGTGTGGAGGTATTTGATAGTCGTGTTTTGTTTGCATATTTTGTTGTTATTTTGTTGGTAGTTTGCATGCATTTAATTGTGTTTGTTCATGTTTTATCTTAGTTTTGTCTTTTGCATGCATTTATATTCATAACATACTCCCGGGTTTAATGTGTAGGAGATTTTAAGATGAAGAAAACGAAGGATGAATATTATTTTTTTTCCATGCGATCGATCCCCCGAACTCAATAGGATCGAGCGAGGTATCCGGATTATGAAGGCAGAATTTTGCATATTTCCACGCGATCGATTGCACATACTCAGCAGGATCGAGCGCGGGCCGAGAAGTTGAAAACAGAGAAACGCATATTTTCACGCGATCGATCAGGCGTACTCCATGCGATCGAGCGCGCGGGCCTGTTCGGGAATGATTTTTTAATTTTGGAAATTTTGTTATTTTGGACTCTAGGTTTTATTAGACTCTTAATTCCGTTTTTAAGGATCATCATCAGATTTCGAGACTCTCTCTTGGAGGCTAGGTTTTGTTCCTCAATTTCTTCTCTAGTTTTCTTCTTTTCTTTGAATTTTTATTGATTTGTTGATGAATCGTTGTAGCTAAACCTTTTAATACTTGGTTGAGGGAGACGAAACCTTGATATATTTTATTCATGAGATTCGATTCGTAGTGTTTAATCTTTATTAAGTATCAATCTTTGATCTGTTTGATTTCATGTTTGTATGCGAGATTTTAGGATTGGCCATCTTAGATTTTTGTATTGCGAACGATAGCTAAATTAGAATTCAAATCCGTTGTTTGAACAATCTAATTTGCGAAGAAACTACGTTTGATATTTTCTGCTGTTGAATTTATTAAATCGTAGGATCAATTATTGACTAGGCTAAATACAACCGCTGGTGTTTGTGTTGTCTAGGTTCGTCAGTTTTACTAGTTTGAATGCTACCGTGGATTTAAATCTAGATTGTTGTTATCGGGTTAATTCATTGGTAAGGGTTAATTTAGAATGCTGTTTTCTAATTAACTAAAATTACGGTGAAACAGGAATTTAGTTTTTAGTGACGAATATTTAATAGGATTAATTATTTTTGGGGAATCGATGATTGAATGAATGAATATCAAGGGTCTAGTCGACCGATATCAAGTCTCGTCTCTTATTGATTTTTCCAAGTTTATTATTAAATCTTGTATGTTAGTGAATTTTAATTGTTTAAAATTTTTAGTAGTTAATCTCCAACTTCAAAACCCCCTTTTATTTATTTAGAACGCATTAAATTTACCTTTTCTCGTGGGAACGATCCCTACTCACACTACTGCATTATTTGTTTATCTGATTGAGTCGGGTAATTTGGGCGTGATACGATTAAGCGCTATCACATCGCCAAATGTATAATTTTGCGTCGCCAAATGTTCTGGTTAATTTTATTTAGATTGAATTATTATTGTCTAATTAATGATTCTTATTCATTAATTGCCCCTAAAGATAAGATTAGCACCCGAGGTCCCCACAACACTGGTGCATCTCATTCTTTCATATCTGCACGTTTTGTTAAGAGATATAAGTTGCCATACATTTCACTAGACACAATGGTTGTAGTCTCTACCCCGATGGGTCAGACTGCGTCAGCTAAGCGTCTAGTGATGGGTTTCCCTTTAGAGTTCAAAGGGAATGTCTTGATGGTGAATCTCATGATATTAGCAATGGAGGATTTCGATTCCATTTTGGGAATTGTTGTGTTAACTACATACCGAGCTTCAGTGGATTATTACCAGAGATTTGTAAAATTTCATCTGGTAGGCGATGATAGCTAGTTCTTTTACGGTGAGGGAGAGCGACCTCAGATTCCATTGGTATCAGCTTTAAAAGCTTGTCGAGCTTTGGAATCTGGCGCGGAAGTCTACCTTATCTATGCAGTTGATACATTCGCTGGAAGTGTTGGTATAGAAGCTATTCCTGTTGTGAATGAATTTCAAGATGTATTTCCAGATGAGATTCCAGGATTTCCTCCAGTGGGCGAAGTTGAGTTTGGCATAGAGCTGATTCCAGGGACTTCACCTATTTCTCGAGCACCGTATCCTCTGGCTCCGTTAGAGATGCATGAGTTGAAGTAGCAGCTTCAGGATCTGTTGGACAAGGATTACATTTGTCATAGTGTTTCTCCTTGAGGAGCGTCTGTTTTGTTCATGAAGAAAAAGGATGAGTCTATGCGTCTGTGCATTGACTATCGCCAGTTGAATAGGGTAACAATCAAGAATAAGTATCCTTTGCCTCGCATAGATGATCTGTTTGATCAGTTGCAGGGTACTTTGGTTTACTCGAAGATTGATTTGAGATCTGGATATAATCAGATGAGAGTCCAAGATCAGGATATAGCCAAGACAATATTTAGGACCAGGTATGGGGATTATGAGTTCCTAGTAATGCCATTTGGGTTGACTAATACACCGGCTATATTTATGGATCTGATGAATCGTGTATTCCTAGAATTTCTAGACAAGTTTGTCGTCATATTTATTGATGATATCTTGGTGTATTCACATGATGTGAATGAACACGCTTAACATTTGAGGCTGGTGTTGCAAACTCTGAGGTATAGACAGTTGTACGCCAAATTGAGTAAGTGTGAATTATGGCAGGATCGGGTGGTATTTCTTGGCCACATTATATCCAAGGATGGAGTGACTATAGATCCGATCAAGATTGAGGCAGTAATGAACTGGTCATGTCCGACAATGGTAGACGGATATTATCGTCTCTTTATCGCAAATTTCTCGCAGCTAGCTCGACCTTTGACACAACTTACTTGAAAGGGTGTGCATTTTGAGTGGTCCTCAGAATGTGAAGAGAATTTCTGTGAACTTCGTAGATGGTTGACTTCTGCGCCTCTGTTGGCTTTGACATCTAGATTTGGAGGGTATGTAGTGTATACAGATGCCTCTCTTTAGGGACTGGGATGTGTCCTGACTCAGAATGGGCATGTGATTGCATACACCTCTAAAAAGTTGAAAGTTCACGAGAGTAACTACCCAGTGCATGATCTTGAGTTAGCAGCTATTGTATTTGCGTTGAAGATCTGGCATCACTATCTTTATGGCGAGAGATTTGAGATCTTCACAGACCACAAAAGACTCAAGTATTTGTTTACTCAGGCAAAATTGAACATGAGACAGAGACGTTGGATGGATTTGCTTAAAGATTATGACTGTGAAATTAAGTACCATCCAAGAGCTGCTAATCTCACTGTTGATGCTTTAAGTCGCAAGGTGCGAATGTCTGCACTCTAGACTAGTTCTGTAACTAGTATTATTTAATATTTTAGTTCTTTAGGGTATACGTTCAAGCATAAGAAAGGTATGCAGAGTATCCAGATGTTTGCGATCTTATCTGAGCCTGCTTTGTATTCTCGGATTCGAGACGCTCAGATGGCTGATCCGAAGACCCGGTGTTTGACTCGTTTAGCCAAGGATGATAGTTCGTATGGATTCCATTATCAATCTGATGATTTTCTCTGTTTATCTGGTCGTATTGTTGTTCCAGAGGATGATACTCTGAGGGAGGATATTTTGTCTCAGACTCATCGTTCTAAGTTGAGTATTCAGTTAGGAAGCAACAAGATGTACAAGGATTTGCGTACTAGGTTCTGGTGGAAAGGAATGAAGAGGAGTGTGTATCTATATGTTTCTAGATGTTTTGTGTTTCAACAGGTCAAGGCAGAGCACTGACGACCTGGTGGGTTGCTTCATAGTTTACCTATTCCTGAGTGGAAATGGGAGTTGATCACGATGGACTTCGTGACCCATTTACCGATGAGCTCGAGGAATTGTGATGCTATCTGGGTTGTGGTGGACCGACTCATCAAGTCAGCACATTTCATTCCTTATAACCGAGACTTCAGTTTTGAAAGGATGGCACGGTTGTACATCCAGGAGATTGTTCGATTGCATGGAGTGCCTGTGAGCATAGTCAGCGATCGAAATCTCAGGTTTACATCCAAGTTTTGGGGGAGTCTTCAACGCGCTATGAGTACTACTCTTAGCTTTAGTACATCATATCACCCAAAGACTGACGAACATTCAGAGCGCACGATTCGTACTCTTTAAGACATGTTGCGAGCATGTTATTTGGACTTTGGTCCAACTTGGCAAGATCGGTTTTCATTGATTGAGTTTGCGTACAACAACATTTACCATCGCAATATAGGGATGGCTCCGTTTGAGGCGTTGTACGGGCGACGATGTCGTACTCCACTGTTCTGGAAAGAAGTGGGGGAGCGACAGATAAAGGGACTAGAGTTAATCAAATAGACTGCTGATATTGTTGGACAGATCAAGAAGATAATTAAGACTGTGCAAGATCGGCAGGCTAGATATGCGAATGTCAAGCGCAGACCTTTGCCGTTCGAATTGGGAGAGAAATTGTGGGGACCTCGGGTTGCTAATCTCATCTTAGGGAAACTAATGATTAATTAAAAAATTAATCAAAAAAATTAAAGAATAATAAATCAAGAGCAGAAATTTTTTTTTAAAAATTTCGGAGCCTCGCTCGATCGGGCAAAATCAGCCGATCGAGCGAGCACCAAAGCCCTGCTCTCGGGTCCCAAAATATATTGGCCTTGCTCGATCGGATGAACTCGTCCGATCGAGCGAGCCCAATATTTCATTTCTCTGTTTTTGCAAATTGATGGATGCGCTCGATCCTAGCTTTTCACAGGATCGAGCATGCCATCAATTCTAGAAAAACCAGAATCATTTTTCTGCTGTCAATCCTCAACTTTCAATCTCAACAATCCAAAACTCAACCTGAATCATGGTTGATCAAGATAGGAACATGCATATAATCATATATAACGACTTGAGCATATAATCATGCGATTCTTACATCAAATGGATAACGTAAAAAGCATTAAATCACAAGCTACACTAAAATCATAAGTGAGCTTCCCGTATCAAGTCTTCTACTAAGTTTGATGTACTCTAATACATATTCATTTAGCTATAACCCGAGTCCTCACGTGCTAAGTTTCGCTCCCAAGCTGTCAATGTCATCTCAGACCAGCTCCTACCCCATTTGTTGTGATGCACACATACAAAAAAAAATAACAGCCGACAAAACTCCGGTGAGAAATCATCTCAGTATAACCAACATATCAAAAGCGTTAAATAAATCATATCGAGTCTATTTAAACTCGACTCAACAAATAGATTAAATAACGCTTCAATCGATCGATCAGGAATTGATTCATACTTCTTCGTTGCCATCAAGATTCGTATCCGATCTTGACATGGATATCCATCTATCGTAGCCATTCTCGGGCTAGAAAATAAGGTCACCCTCCGACCTTGGCATCGAATCAATTCATATCATCATCGTATCAAAATCATATCGACTCAAAATCAAAGATCCACTACCTGGGATGGATCGACAACATCAAAATCAAATCAAAGCAATAAATACGTATGTGATTTTGGCGGAACAACTCAAGAAGAATCGTTCTTGAGTTTCAAAATTCCTGACTCTCGATGTCGTCATTATACCTTCGTATTTCTTCTATTTTGAACGCTTCAAATCTGAAACATAGCATCAAAACATTCATATCAATCTTCATTCTATTCAATCATTCCAAATTCGGTTCAAAATCATCAATCTAACTTCATTCAAAATCATTTCAAACCTCAACTTCTTTCTATTCGGTACTACTCGGAGTCGTGAGTCGTTAGCCTTCGAAACCCATCTAAAATTGAGAAATAAAATTGCTATATCATCGATAACATCTAAAAGAACATCTCATCTCAGTCATAGGCTATCAAAACGGTCCAAAAACACGAATCGACGGCGTAGCGATTAAAAATTGGTAACCGACGAAATATCGAATTCAAATCTAACTTCCTTTCCAAGCATTCGTATATTCAATTCAACAAAACAGCCTTCTACTCTTCATACCAGCAGTTATCAACATTAAATACAGGCTGTAATTCATAGAAAGTTCATTCAATACGCAATATTCGATTCGGTTTCGATATTAACTTGTATACAAGCTCAAGAACACCAAACTAACATCAAGTTCTGATCTCTGCTCATAACTGATTTCGAAATCTATCAAACACATCATAATACTTACACGCGATCGAAGCCCTCGTCTCAAGGATTCCAGAACATCTTTCGGAATTGAAATCAGAAGAGCGGATCAAAAGTTACGGGGTTTCGAATATCGGAAATCAAAAGAAAAGAAAAGGTTTCGAGCTCTATTCTTGGGATTTCTGATTCTCTCTGAATAATACACGTTACATGCTGATTATCTAATTCAAATTCAGATATGTATTGCATCATTTGCAATTTAGTCCCTCAAGTCTTCATTAATTGCAATTCAGTCCTCGGCCTTCGTTTTAATTCAACTTCAATCCAAAATAATTTAAGAATATTAGAATTAAAATCGAAAGTCTAAATATTCTCAAATTAAATATACTCGGATTAAATTAAATAAATTTGGATTAATTAAATAATCCTGGCCTTTTGCACTTGAGCCCATGAAACTTCGATATTTTCAAATCAGTCTCTGATCGGGTTTCATCGTCAAAATCAATCATATTAATTCCCAAAACGTGGAATTTAATCTTAAATTCCATAAATATTCAAATCTAATATTTATTCTTTTAATTTAAGAATTCTCGGAATTTAATTCTCAAAACCCATAAAATTCTCAAATTAATATTTTCGGCTCGGAAATTAAATCTATAATTTCCATAACTTCTAAAATCAATATTAGCCCATAATATGGAATTTAATTCTCAAATCCCATAATTAATAATTTAATATTTGCGGGCCTTACAATTCCTCCCCTCTAAGAAATGATTTCGTCCTCGAAATCACATTCAATCGAACTATTCAATCTGATAGACTGAATGATTATCTGAAGTTATTCTCACTTTAATCATATAACTCTGAACTTCGTATCTCATCTCTTCATCTCTTATCAGATTCTTTCTTCGAATTTGCTTCTATTCTCTTGTACTTTAAGTCCTTCAACAGAATTCATTCTGAACTGTTTATTTCTTCAATCAAGGATTTGTCGACTAATTGACTTAACTCAGAATCTTTTCGATATCTATCTCATCTAATTAAAGTACATAGGAAGAATCTACTGATACTTCCTTCACTTCGTTACGTGGAACAAATCAGATCCATCATATTAAACTGAAAAGAAGAAATCTTTCATTCACATCATCACGTTTGTTTGACATCTCAGTCAGTAAAAGTCAACTTCAGTGATGACTTATTTTTTTCTCTAGATCATTCTATGTTCTGCATAGAACATATATCAAGTCTATGCTGTCATTCAGTTCATCGCTTCAAGATCAGTATTCAACTTCATATTCTGAATCTGTAAATTAAACTCTGCTTTTTCTCTATTCTGAATTGAATGATGTTTCAAGAATAACTTTTTCGCTTAACTAATCAGTTTCAGCTTCAAAAGTTATATCTATCATTCAATTACTAATTCTGTTTCTTCTTCTCTGTTTTCATTTCGTACAGATTCATCTTCAAAATCTTTGTGTGTCTCAACTCAAATCTGATCTGATATCGACAAATCATGTCTGATCTGATATCATATACTTCAATAGTATCATTTCAACACAAAAAAAAAATCGGATTTCTTTTCATCATATCAACATAGCATTATCTCAAAATCGGCTCAATAGCTGTTACAGGAATTATAATCATCAAGTGGCAACACATCAAGTCAAGTAATACCGAATCAAGTATTAAAGTTCTGATAATATTCTCAATATCTGTAAAATTAACTCAAATAATCCATCAATCGAAGAATGGTATAATGCAATCACATATAACCAACTCTCAGAACACCAGTCAATCAATCGATGCCACATTCTGTCGAATAAAAGTCTTAATCCTGACAATAGATTTTAATCCTCTTGTAACTTCATCATATCTCTATCTTTTTCACAAATCTGAATAGATAGCTGTTATTCACATCTCATACAGTTTATTCTGCAAAATCTGATTCGTCTATTCGGACTATTCATTAATCATAGAATAATATGTTGTATTAACAGATTTCAAAGTATTCAGAGTTGTTAATAATCGGTATCATGTCAGATATAGGTCATTTTCGAAATTCGATTCTTCTTCTCCGACTATTCTTCCAATTCAAAGATAATATGTTGTACCTTTACCTCAAAAAGTACTCAAAGTCTTCTGATCATCTGTATTACAATTCACTAGTAACCTAATGTCTCAATTTGAAACAATAATTCTTGGCTTACTGTTCATCTTACAATGAATCTAATCACAATTCAGTGATTTAATCATACAGACAGATCATCGTATACGGTAATTTCAATCAATCTGTTCATAACTACCACATGTTCACCTCATTTGTACTGCTTCATCATGGTAGTTTCGCAAAATAAACTTTCAAATAATAATCTCGTTTCAATTTTTGGAGTTTCTAAACTATCACTAAACTCATCTGGTCAACGATTTTCAACTTTATCAAAAACTCTCTACACGTTTAACTTCGAAAACTTACTAATTCTGTTATATCTATTTGTTTTATCTTCTGATAAAACAATTATTAAACGAATCTTAAATTCATTGTTGTGCAATTCTTCAAATTCTGATATTTTTTTTTGGAAATATCAAGCACAATCAGATAATTAATCATAATAGAATTCATTCATTCTGATCGGAGACTTCAATTCATATCTCAATCTGACATTCTTTACTGAATCTCATCGCTTCAGTTTACTTTCTATGTTTATTTCATCTTCTGATCAGTTCTGGCTTACTTTTAATCGAAAATCATTCTGATTGGTGATATATTCGTCTGAATATTCAAACCACAATACACAGAAATCTGCAATCAATTTATCAAATGCCTATTTCATTCCTCATTTGTATCTCCAAAATACTGACAATTCATATCATCTAACCCAAAAATCATGGATCATATTCAAATTCTCCTATCAGTTACGAGCCAACAATCTTAAAATACGCTGAATTATCATCAACGAATCAATAATTCTCAAAATCTAAAGAAATAAATCAAGATTGAGAAAATCCCTCAATCAAGGTCATCCAAAAATCAAATCTTCTGGATAACAAACTCTGCAAAGTGAAAACAACTCACTTGCATCACATAACTCAGAATGAGTAAATCACTCAAGCTCTATGAACAAAACAAGGAGAGCCACTCGAAATCAAACATTTCAAGAATTATATGTCCAATTGATGTAGTCGATTCAGCATAATCAAAGAAAAGACTCATATGTAACTGATTTTCATATCATCATCTATCTTCTAAACCTCAAGATCAATATTCAGTTCATAATCTCATCAAGCCGGTACTTCATAAATTCATCAATTCATCAATTCGCTATAAAATTCCAGTTCACAACTTAAACTCAAGTAAAAAAAATCTTACTGGAACATAGCTGTAATCTCTATTCATCGGCATATCTATCAATGCTGATTTAGATCTTGAACATATCTAATGCATCGAATATACTGATTTTGGCATATTTCTGTAATCAAACATCATATACACTTAACCGAAATCAAAGAATCTTAATTCGAGATTCCATCACTATCATCATATTCATATGTACATCATGTTCTTGTTGATCTAATTCAATCGTTTCTTTTATTCATCAATTCTATTTCAGTTCTCCTTTGATCAGACCATTCATACTTCTCCTCAATAACTCGAGTTCTGATCAAGAACCAATTCTACTTCATTTTCACGGAATAAATGCTTCCAATCAACTCAGATATTCAGGTAAACATGTACTTCGTATAGCATAAAGCATACTGATTGGTTAAATCACAAAATCAAGTGATTCAATAATCTGAAACTATCACTAATCAGTACTTGGTTACAGTCTAATCATCTATCATGCATCATAACCAAATATTTCACATATGAACAACATCATGTTCAATTTCATTTCATCGAAGCAATAGTTTCATTCTTCAACTCAACTCACAAATTCTCTTTTCTGATACAGAGGTTAAAATATAACACAGCTTTCAGCTATCATGTATCTCTTGCACCTACAACATAAACAGGTTAAAACAACATAAATATGTTACCTGTAAGTCTCATTCTCAAGTGCAATGTTATTCTGATCCTCTGTATACTTTTGCTATTTGTTCTTCATTCGAATCTCCTTAGAATCTATGTTTTTTCGAACAGATTCTAGCACATCTGCCTAAATTTTCTTTACACTGCTTGTTAGAATATCTTCCTCCACAATGAGTGCAATAATCTCTAACATCTTCTGTATTCAGAACTAGACTAATCTGTCTCGGTTCACTAGAGTTAGAGAATTACCTTCATATATGCTCTGGAATTAGAAATTGTAACTAAAGCTGTGTTTATCTCACACACTGTAGCATATCTACAATTTCATTCATTCTGCCTCGTCATTCAACTTCAGTTATATTAGACAAGGTTGTGTCATTCATACAATATGTCAATCGTCAACAGTTAATCAAACATATTCTTTGAATTCAAGCCATAATTAAACAATTCAATCGCGAGCTTCGTCATCCTTTACAATTCAATGGATCGTAATAGGCTTGAAAATTCTAATAAGGCATTCCTCAAAATTCAAACTATTCAGCTTCTAGAGGGTATATTTTTTCTTTCTCATCATTCTATCTGTTGCAGCAAAGAAATATAAACAAAATTCTGTTCTAAGAACTTACCAACAATCAATATCCTCTGCCTTCTCATCATTTCTTCATCAAAATTCATCAGCTGATTGCTAGGTTTCAAAGTTGGTATTAAATCAATCTAATACTATATTCATCTGTATCTTCAAAAAAATGTGAACAACTGATCAAGTTCTTCAAACCAACTTCTACCTACAATAATAATCAAGCTCCCCTGGTGCCTATCAGAGATCACTTCAGGCCGAAGATCCAGGCTCACTACTCTGGAATAGCTCGTGGAACTATCAATGCCAACAATTTTGAGCTGAAGCCGGCCTTGATCAACATGGTTCAATCGAACCAATTTAATGGGAGCGCCACTGCTGATCCTCACTTACACCTACGCACCTTCTTAAAATTACTGATACGGTAAAAATTAATGGTGTGCCTGAGGATATTATTCGCTTAATTTTCATAATTCTAATCAAACTCAAAAGTATTAGGAAATGTGAGAATTCAGTTTGCACCTAAAACCGCACGATGAAATCGAATACTATTTCTAGTCAATTTTACCTCGTGTTAATTATTAGAGTGATCAAAATCAATTCCTCCTCTGTTTACTTTGAATCGATTAACATGCAAGCAAACAATTGGCCAGATCATTCACAAGAAAAATATAAATCTAATAATCAATAATAGAAAACTAAATCTAAAAAATCCCAAACAAACATCCAAATTTTCTACATAGATTTTTTCGGCCCAATCACGCCGTCTTGATTGAAGAAAATCAACTCAATAATTGGAAAAAATAATTCAAAAATAAAAAGAAGAAGAAGAAAAGAAGGAAAAACTCTGAAGAAGATGGAGCAGATCTCCAATCTCCAAGCCTCCCAGCCACCTCACGATCTCTGCATTTGGAACCCCTTTTCACGTCTGAAAATCTCTTATTTATATGTCTTTGAAAGTCCATAAAATAAAGCCCGGAAAGATAAGGTTTTTAATTCCCGAAAATATAATTTTTTCTGATCCGCAATCGCTCGCTCGAGCGGTAGAAAATCCCGCTCGAGCGTGCAACTTTCTGTCCCAATTCTTAAAATTTTGCGATATGAACGGACCCCGTGCCAGGTTTGTGCCTAGGTCCGTGCATACCAACTTTTCAGCGCGCATTTTTTTTGGAAAAAAAATCATATCTTGAGTTCTAGCCGTTGGATCAAGCGGAAATTTGGACAGCAGCTTCAAAAATATTGAACTTCATTTTGAACGGTGGAGATTTGATTTGGATCTCTCTATCATTAAAAATGAATTTTTGACCATTGCTGCTCCGTAATTCATTCTTTCAAAAATTCATTTTCCAACAAAATTAACCCGGAGAGTGAAATGCACACATATGCAATAAATCACATAAAAACACAATGAGATGATAAGAATGTATGCAAAATAAACATAAAAATAACATAAAATAATGCACACAAAAGACACTTATCACATGTCAATCTTGATTTTGTGTTGCTTGCTAGTTTGAGATATTTTGGTCCAATCTTGATGAAGCTTTTTAGTTGATCAACTTGTTTTATTTGTGTTGAAAATTTGTGTTCATTGCATATTTTTAAAATATATTGGTTAGCTATCTCTCTATTTTTATCGATTTCAAACTTTCGAAAATATAGGGGGAGAGCTAATTATAATTTTAAGTGGGGAGAAAATTTTGTGTTTAATTGGGGAGAAATATGTTGCATAAAAATATGATTCTTGCATTACTTGAATTTTAAGGTTCATATTTTTATCCAAGTTTTGTGATCATCAAAAAGGGGGAGATTTTTGGGTTGTGAAACACAAGCAATCTTGATTTTGATGATAAAAAAACTTTTTATTGTGTTTATAACATATTTCATCAAGTGTTGTAGTTAGTAGAACAAAGTTGGAAGTTTTTGAGCTGGAATTCATGTTTATCAAGCTGGCGCAGTTGATTGAATCGAACATATCTCATAGTTCGATGATCCAAATGACTTGAGGTCAAAACGGTTGGAAAGCTTATTCAAATATTTACAAGTCATATTTCAGACCAGATCAATTAGTTCAAATGTTATCTAGGCAAAAAGTTGGTTGCAACATCGAGTTGGATGCAAATCAGATCACTACTACAATAACCAGATCAAACATGACCAGCTCTAGTATTTTGGCAATATCTTAAAGCTCGCTTATCCAAACGGAATAATTAATTCAGTATGTGTTATGAATCTAAGAGAATGATCTACAAATCATCTTCAACCAGCTCAGTCTGAATCGGAGTGTAAGAAGCTGATAAAGCACGCTGAAGTCTCAAGTTCTGCACTGAAGTTTTGCAGAGCAGAATTTCTGGAATAGCCGAGTATTTTGAGTATATATTTCTTGTACGAACTCGAAATAGAGTGATTCTTGATTTGTTGAAAATCCAAGATAAAGGTCTACAACTTTCAGTTTTACCATTTTTCCCAGAAATCAGTGAATCAAGAGTTATAATCAAGTGAACAGATCAGATCAAATATGGCTAGACTAGATCAAGTGAACAAGACCAGATCAAAGTTGGTCTATACTGGATCAGATCAAAGTTCGACCAAACAAGATCAAAGTCATACCAGAAAAGATCAATCAACCAGCCCTATGAATAGTAAAATCATCTCAAGTTAAGAAAAATTCCAGCAACTCAAATATGACAGTTGCAACTTCAGAAAGTGTCCAGAAACTTCCCAAACGGTCATATTCTTGAATTTAACGTTCATATCATTCTTGGAGCTTATAAATACAACACTTTTAAGATCAAACACAATATTTTAATGGGGATTAAAAGTATGGGCAGATTATAGAAGCAAAAAAAAGCTAGAATGAGAGCAAGCCCAAGGTATGAGAAACAAGAAGAAGAGATGAGCTTTCAACGTTAAATCCTCTACACCAAACCCACTTTATAGAACACTCTTCCACATAAATTTCAGTTGAAGAGAGGTCACTCACACACATACAAGAGATTTTATTTAAAATATTAGTTGAGTGAAAGTCTTAACACAAAGACGTTAAAGTTGTGTTTGTATTCTTGGCATAAGAGACGTAAAACATTATGTGGATTGTGAGGTTGAGGACTACAATCGAGTGTTCTAGGAGTTCTTGTTTAGGCATTTCAAAAGAAAAAACTTAAAGAATTCAATAAGAATTCTACAAGATGGCAAACCAATAAAATTGGGTTAGGGATCATCCCCTAACCAGATTTGAGAACTCTGTTCACAAATAGAGAAAGAGACAACTCTTGAAGTTAGTGAATCATGAACATGATTTACTAGAACTTATTGAAGAAGTAGAAAAGATTAATCATAATCTACCTACTGAAGCCTTAGAAACATTAAGGCTAAATACTCTTAATCGGATTACTGAGTTACAACACAGTTTATTAAAAATGACGGGGCCATTTAGTAATCCCTTTAAGTAAAATGACAACAAGCCCTTTCTCCATATAAATTCTAATTGGGATGTTGTATGAACAATATAAGGCTGAATACTTTGCAGCCTATATTGATTTGGGAGCAGAAATTTACACAGCAAAAAAGGCGTCTTCCCTGGGAATTGTGAAGAAGACTTACCAAAAATTGTTGGACGCGATTTCTCTCAAAAGATTTTAATTCTTTGCAGAGGAATAAAACAAGCAGAGATTTTTATGGGCGGATCAGTCTAGACACCTTGGTACAAGGTAAAGACACCACCCATATATTTCCATGATACTAGAGCTGATATCTTGTTAGGAAATAACTTCTTACAAATATTTAAGAAGTGCACACAAGACAATGAGTCAAGATGACTTATGTTCACTACGATTTGTGATCATAAAATTATCGTACAAAGACTCAAGGTTGCCTTTTATCGACAGATACCGATAATGTTCCGCAACCAGCATGGTGATAAAGGACAACTTTTACAACCAAAAAATAAAAGATTCCAAAAAGTTTGGAGAAACCATGTTAAAAATAACAACGGAACAAGAACTCCAAACGAAGGATATGGATCTTCTCAAGGTAGCTCTAGTACAAAGAGATATAGATTTAGAAAATAAGGTACCCCTTAAAGATGTCAAAAAGAGGCTCAAAGAAAGTTATAATGAGAATCCTTTAGCATGGTGGGATAGAAATCAACTCAAAGTCAGCCTTACTTTAAAAGAAGGCAAAGAATATGAATTCATTAGATATAAGCCTATCCCAATGAACATAACAGATCAAAGAGATATGAGGATGATTATCAAGGAACATTTGGACCATGGTCTAATAAAATAAGGAGGCATGATTGTTTATGTGTTTTGTTTCCGTTTATGTCAATTTGTTCGTTTTAATTTTATTTTATTTGCATTTAGTGTCTTCCCTTGTGTTTTGTTCACTCCTCCTTATTTATGGTTGATTGGGCAGGAAAATTAGAAGAATCAATAATTTTTGGGAGTCAAAAGGGGATGCTATCGAGCTGCCAAATATTGCAGCTCGAGCGCATGCATCAAAGAGAAAAACAGAAAGTGGGGCAGAAACTGTGCGCCCGAGCGGTAATTTGTTACCGCTCGCGCGCATGCTTGAGAATCAGAGGCAGTAAAGTGGTGGAATTCTGAGCGCCCGAGCTGCAACTTTCTACCGCTCGGGCGCTCCCGAGTAATTTTTGAAATTTTTATTCCGAGTGTTTCAGAAGGAAAGGACTCTGAGAGCAATATAAATAGAAGATTTTCAGACTTTAGGAGGGTTGGACACGCAGAAGAACAAGGGACGGCGGCTGTGAAGAGTTGGAAGATCGTTCGGCTTGTTTTGAGTTTTCTTCTCTTCCAAAATTTAGATTTTGATATTGGAAAATATTGTTAGATTGATTTTTATTATGAGTTGTAGTAGCTAAACTTTTTTTTGTTGGAATTTAGGGGATCCAAACCCCGAAACACGTATGTGTGATTGAATTTGTTGGACGAATTGAGTTTGCTTAATATTATTATTTCATTTTGTCATGGTTGATTATTCTATGTTAAGGAGTAGCTAACTTTAGCATAGATTCGTAGGTCGTGAATTGTTATCGAGAGATAAATTCACTATTAGGACGAATGACACAATCCATAGACTTAAAATATGCATAGAGATATGATATTTAGTACATGTTGATAACCATAGACCACCAGATTGAAAGTTGTAGGAATTCAAAAAACGCAAAGAAATCAGTAACGATAAATAATTAAAGAGATTTAATTGTTTCATTAACTTGAATTATATTGGCATTAACTCGAGAGAGAGAGTGTCAATATATCAGGAATTCTTGTCGAATTTATGTGTATAAAAGTGAATGTCAATCGTTCAGTTCAATTAGGGGGAAGGTGAACCGAGATTCCAACAAAATATTCTCATATTATATTTTTTTGCTTTAAAAGTTGTTGTGGTTAATTTATTTTAATTCAAGTAATTTAAGTTGAACCCATTCATTTATAATTTTAGTATAATCATTCACCAAAACTTTGTTACTTTGGGTAGAGAATAAAATAATCGAATTATTGTGACATAGTCTCTGAGGACGAATCTCGTACTCAGTACACATTATTATTACTTGACCCGTGCACTTGCGATTTATTTGAGCTTAATTGATAGACATATTTGAGTTGATTTTCTGTGGTAGTATTTGTTCGATCAAGTTTTTGGCGCCGTTGCCGGGGACTAATGATTACTTTAATTTGTTTTTATTTACATTTCTCTATACAAATTTTAATCACTTTTTCCATCTGTGAACTGCAGGATTCTCTTGCAGTGCATGCAACATTCACCTGATTCGGAACTTGTACCTTTTGACCCAGATATCGAAAGAACTTTTCGTAGGAGAAGAAGTCTACAACAAGAAGCAATGGCGGACAAAGAACGACTACGTTTAGATGGAAATGCTGAGAATAATTCACCACATGTCTACAGATCAATGATGGATAGCGCCTTGCCATCAATAAAAAATGTCAGACCAAGTATCATCAGGCCAACCATAGCAGCGAATCATTTTGAAATCAAGCCTGCTATCATTCAAATGGTGCAAAACACAGTCCAATTTGGCGGGATGATGATAGATGTCCCATATGCTCACCTGACAAATTTTTTATAAATTTGTGATACTTTCAAGATGCAGGGAGTTTCTGATGAAGCTATTCGTTTGCGTTTATTCCCATTTTCTTTACAAGATAAGGCTAAAGCATGTCTAACGAATCTACCTGCAGGTTCCATCACCACTTAGGATGATCTCACGAAAGCTTTCCTCACCAAATACTTCCCACCATCTAAATCGTTGAAGCTAAGAGCTGACATCATAACATTTGCTCAAGGAGAACAGGAAACACTCTATGAAGCATGGGAGCGCTATAAAAATCTATTGAGGAGATGCCCACACCACCAATTACCAGACGGTCTTGTGGTACAAACTTTTATTATGGTCTTCCTCACTCTAATCGCACCATGCTAGATGTAGCTGCAGGTAGTAATTTATTACAAAAATCACCAGAGGATGGATATGAGTTAATTGAGGAGATGGCATCTAGTAGTTATCACCCTCAGTCTAAGAGAAGTGCAGCCAGAAGATCCTCAGGAATTTATCAAGTTGATGTTTTCACCTCAGTAGAAGCTCAGCTTGAGATCATGAATAATAGGATTGAAGAGCTAAGTTTAGGGCATTCTGAAATGCGTATTCAATAAGTTTGGTGTGAGAAATGTGGTGCTGAACACTTCACGAAAGATTGTCAGACTAGAAATCCATCATACTAAATAGAGGAAGGCATGGTAAACCAAGTGGGAAATCAAAACCACCCTAGGAATGATCCATTCTCAAATACATATAATCCAGGGTGGAAACAGCATCCAAACTTTTCGTGGGGAGGACAGAATAATAGGCCACATGGAAATCAGAAATATGGAAAACAGCAGCAGGAGGAGAAGTCTAGCATGGAACAGATGATGGAAAAGTTCATATCCTACACTGAAACTATAATGCAAAATCAGGATGCATCGATAAAGAATTTTGAGAATCAGATAGGGAAATTGGCTAAAGCGATGTTCAGCAGAGATCCGGGTACTTTGCCAAGCGACACGGAGAAAAATCCAAAAGAGCAGGTAAAACCAGTTGAATTGAGAAGTGGGAAGAGGATAGAATCTGAAAAACAAGAAGCAAAAGAGCCAGAAGATACTGTACCGAAGAACACTGCATGTAAGTCTTCTACTTCTACACAACCACCCACGTCACAAAATAATGTTGTTATTCCACCACCCTTTCCTGCAGCTCTCAAGAAGGCCAAGCTAGATTCTCGGTTTGCTAAATTTCTAGAGGTATTCAAGAAATTGAATATAAACATCCCCTTCGCCGATGCATTGATGCAAATGCCCAGCTATGCTAAGTTCTTGAAGGAGATTCTCTCCAACAAGAGGAAATTGGGGGAGCATGCCATGATCAGTCTAACAAAAAATTGTTTTGCCCTAGTTCAGAAAAAAAATCCCACCGAAGCAAAAAGATCCAGGGAGTTTCTATATCCCTTGCGTTATTAATGATGTAAATTTTCAAAAAAATTTGTGTGATTTAGGTGCTAGCATAAATCTCATGCCTTATTTTTTTTTTCAGAAAATTAGGTTTGAGGGAGCCAAAACCCACCAGGATGTCATTGTAGTTAGCTGACACATCTATGAAGTATCCACGAGGGATAATAGAGGATGTACTAGTGAAAGTAGACAAATTCATATTTTCGGTGGATTTTGTCGTACTTGACATGGAAGAGGATTTAGATATGCCGCTGATTCTGGGAAGACCTTTCTTAGCAACCGGAAAAACAATGATTGATGTCCAAAAAGGGAAGTTGTCCTTGAGAGTAGGAGAGGAAGAAATCGCATTTGAAGTATTTGATGCAATAAAAAATTCTATACGTGATCATGATTGTTATAGAATAGATTCATTGGATTCACTTGTGTATAACTTTGTTCAGGGAGAGTTAAAGGATCCAGTTGAGGCCGCACTCACCAATAGTGGAAGCGAGGACGTAATAGATGACAAGATAGTAGATATCATAGCATATCTCAATGAAAGTTATCCAGCAAAGAAGTCAATGAGGCTCCGACTAGAAGCTTTGGGAGACAGTAAGGATCTATCTCCTCAGAACCCAGTCTTGAAACACCATCGATTCTTGAATGAAAAACCTTACCTTCACATTTAAAATATGTTTATTTGGGCAAAGATAATAATTTACCTGTTATTATCTCATCTTTGTTGACAGATGTCATGGAGGACAAATTGGTGGAGGTACTTAAGGAACACAAAGGAGCATTTGCTTGGAATGTTGCGGAAATCAAGGGGATCAATCCATCAGTTAGCATGCACAAAATTTTAATGGAAGATAAATATACACCGTTGGTCCAACCATAGAGGAGACTTAACCTAAAGATGCAAGAGGTAGTGAAAGCTGAGACCATCAAACTTCTAGATGCAGGTATTATTTATCATATCCCTGACAGTGCATGGGTAAGTCCAATTCAATGTGTTCCTAAGAAGGGGGGTATAAATGTGGTGAAAAATGAGAAAAATGAACTGATACCCACAAGAACTGTGCCTGGATGGCGCGTGTGCATTGATTATAGGAAGTTAAATGATGTCACCCATAAGGACCATTCCCCCCCCCCCCCTTCATAGATCAAATGCTTGAGAGAATAACGGGTCATGAACTTTATTTCTTTTTAGATGGGTATTCGGGATATAACCAGATTATGATTGCGCCTGAGGACCAAGAGAAAGCCACTTTCACTTGTCCTTATGGAAATTTTGCTTATAGATGAATGCCATTTGGATTATGTAACGCACCAGCTATTTTTAAAAGGTGCATGAACGTAATTTTTCACGATATGATTGAGGATTTTCTAGAGATCTTTGTGGATGACTTTTCTATATTTTGATCTTCTTTTGATGTCTGTCTAGAAAATTTGCATTTGGTTTTATTGCGCTGCGAGGAAACTAACTTGGTGTTAAATTGGGAAAAGTGTCTGATGCAATCAAGGATAGCTCGCATGCTGATCAAGTGGCTAAGGATCCGTTGGAGATTCCAAGAGGACCAATTACGAGAGGTCGAGCTAAGAGATTCAAAGATGCGCTTCAATCTTTGATGGTGGATTGTCAAGAAGGCATTGGAATGCTTGAAGATCATTTTGAAGGGTGTTACAATGTTATTGAAGTCCAAAGAATTCAAGAGAGCGGAGAAAATGTCGAAGAGAATTCAAAAATATGCAACACATCTCGAGACGTATGCGCGCCCGCGCGCTGTCTAGCAATTTTGCAGTTTCGCGGACAAAACTTCATGCGCGCCAGCGCCTGACGGACAAAACTTCATGCGCGCCCGCGCCTTTGAATTTTACACAAAGTTCGGCGTGTTGTGTGTGTGCGAGACTTTTTGATATTTTGGCATTATTTTCTATATTTTGAGTCTTTTCATTATACTAGGAAACTTTCTAGATGATATCTTTGATATCTTTAGGCTATATTTTGCGTTATCTTTTATTTATTATTGTAAACTATAAATACACAGATGCATTCACCATCGATAATTCAAAGAAGGAGACGATGTCCTGTTATTTAACTCCCGGTTGAGGCTCTTTCCAAGAAAATTGAAGTCTAGGTGGTCTGGCCCCTACGAAATCACCAAGGTGTATCCATCGGGGGCCATTGAGATAAAAGATGCCAGAAACGAGTCTTTCACAGTCAATACTCAGAGGCTAAAACATTATGTGGGAGATGACTTCGATTCCATGCCAGTCATCACCACACTGACTGATCAAGACTAGTTTGAGGAGGAGAACAGTCGAACTCTAGACTCTAAATTGAGAACAGCTCTCTTAACTCTCTTTTATTTAGTTTATGTTGCTTGAAACATTTTTTTCATATGTTCGTTAAATTGTAGCATTTTTCTTTTCATTTATTTTTGTTAAAAAAAAAAGAAGAAGGCTCGGGCTGCTACATCTTGCAGCCCGAGCGAGAAAGTTCACTGCAAGCACTAGTTTGTTCAAAAGGTGGTGCGCTCGGGCTGCTAAATCTTGCAGCCCGAGCGCCAAATGCCACTGTCCCAAACCAATTTTTTCAAAAGGGGGTGCGCTCGGGCTGCTAAATATTGCAGCCCGAGCACAAAATAACACTGCCCCATTTTTTTCTTCAAATGGGTATGCGCTCGGGCTGCTACATCTTGCAGCCCAAGCGCGTCGCGAAATCAGAAAGTTTTAAACCCCAATCCTCTTTCCTTTCTTATCTATTTTCTTTCCTTATCTCACTCTAAACCCTACGCCTCTTTACCCTTCCTCTCAATCTCACCTTTTCTCTTCACAATCGCAAGTACTACTCCACCATATCTCAAATCTCGTTCAACATGGCACCAAAGAAAGCAAAAATCGCCTCATATCGAGCATCATCTTCCTCTTCCAACATCATCGACGAGAAATTCATCTCTGAGGAAGCCAAAGCACGTTACAAAGCGGCCAAAATCAATAGGAATCCGATCCCCGAGAGAGGAATTGATTTATCAAAGGTACGGCACCGTCTCTCTCGGCATCACTCAACGTGGCTGGACTGAATTTTTCCGCCAACCTCAAGCCGCCGTCATGCCTTTGGTCAGGGAATTTTATGCCAAAGCCCCAGAGCGGATTGATATCAAAGCTTTTGTCAGGGGTAAGTTGGTTTATTTCGATCCAGACACTATCAATACCTTATTGCAAACACCCACCGTCGATGACCACCAATTCCAAGCCTTTAAGGCTAATCCTGATTTGAATCTTGTCTCTGCTGAATTTTGTTATGAGGGTAATGTGTGGAAGGATCCGGTCAAATTTTTATCTTTCAAAGAAAAATTTTTAAGGATGGACCGGCACTGTGGTATTCGTTTCTCACTCATAGACTGATGTCGGTATCCCACATGAATGATGTGGTGACTAGCCGGGCGATTTTGCTGTTTTCTTTACACAAGCACTGGCCAATTAATGTTGGTCACCTCATCAACAAGGAGTTGTATACGTCCATCCGCACACCAAACGTTGGTTTGTTCTTCACATCCATTGTTTCAGCACTTTGTGTGCAAGCTGACGTGGTTGTTAGAGACGGAGAAGAAAGGCAACATCCAATGCAAGATGTGGACGATTCCATTGTGAGGACGAAGAGGATTGTCTGAAAAAGAGCGATTTCATCGAGCAGACAGGCGAGTTCCGGGGCCGGTTAATCGTCGAGGCACGTACCAAAACCTCCACCCAGTCATCGCTCCAGTACAGAGACGATCAATGAATTATCTGCATGGGCTCAATATCAAAATAAATGCCAGAACATTACTTTTGCTCATCAGGAGTCGACGAACGCTATGCTGCGAGGATTGCTCTCTAACGTCGTCTTGAATCATGTGGACTTTCCAGCACCACCACCGTATCCACCGCCGTTTTGTTTTCAATATGCTGCACCCATCCGTGATCTTTCTAATGATTCAGATGAAGAGCCAGCTGGCGATGACGAGGACCATTGATCAGGGGAGTTTGTGTTTTCTTTTTTTGTTTTTTTTAATTTTTGTGTGTTTTGCATCATAAGTTCTGTTTTTCCTTTTTCCGTGTTTTTAAGATTGTCTTGTGGTTTGTTTAGCATTGAGGACCATGCTCATTTCTAAGTTTGGGGAGGGTGTCTTTTATGTTTTCTTGCATTCTGTCTGTTTTCGGTGTTTTTGTGTCGTGTGATGCATGTTGTCTGTGGATGAATTCATAAAAGCCAGTGATGATGCGTAGGAAGAAATTTTTAAATTATAGCCTTGAAATAATAGACCTTTGGATTGATTGTGAACATTCATTGCACTGTAGTTCAACCGGTAAAATGCACTAAGAAAGATTAAGTTTCAGTGGCTAGATCATTGCACGGCACTAAGGGTTTATCGAACTCGAATGAATACTTTGTGATTTCAGTTAACTCTACTAATGCACTGATGATTTTGGAAAATTGAATGATTCATAGCACACCCGTAATTTTTTTATATATATGTTCCATCCGGGCTTTGATTTAGGGATTGAAATCCTAATACCTAAATCACAGCTAAGTTTGCGGATTTAATGGGGCATGAAAAACTGATTTCTTGCAAAAAGAAATCCAAATTTTTAACAAAGATACTCCATCTGGGCTATAGATGAGGGAATTGAAATTCAAATCCAATCAAAGTTATAGCTAAGTCTGCGGGTCAAATGGGGTATGAAAACAATTTTAAAAACAATTCCATCCGGGCTTGATTTGGGATTGAAATTCTAATCTCTAAATCATAGCTAAGTTTGCGGAGCAAATGAGATTAAAAATTTACTGGATGTAAAATTCAGTGGTGCGTAATTGATATATATGGATCATTCATTGGTAACTATTTTCTGCAAATTCCAAATGAGTTAAAAAGGTAGATGACATAACTGAGAGAACGGGTGTTTATGGGGTAGATTTACCTTGATGTGTCATTTTGATCTTATAGCCCAAGTGAATTGAGTTTCTTCGAGGTGCATAACACTGGGGCCACTATCCACACACTCACGTTCACATAAAATCTGAAGGGAAACCTGAAATTTTAATGCAAGGCAATGAAATCTCTGAGGCTTGGAAAATATGAGTTTATCCATTTTGTTGTGTTTTATTTTTGTTTTGTGTTTTTTGTGCTTTCTAGTTGTCACCTATTTTGTTCAAGAGCGAGCAAAAGGTTAGTTTGGGGAGGTTTTTAGGAGTCATTTTCGCTTGTTTTATTGCATGATTGTTTATGTGTTTTGCTTTTGTTTATGTCAATTTGTTTGTTTTAATTTCATTTTGTTTGCATTTAGTACTGTCTTCCCTTGTGTTTTGTTCACTCCTCCTAATTTATGGTTGACTGGGCAGAAAAATAAGAAGAATCAATAATTTTTGGGAGTCAAAAGGGGATGCGCTCGGGCTGCCAAATATTGCAGCTCGAGCGCATGCATCAAAGAGAAAAACAGAAAATGGGGCAGAAACTGTGCGCCCGAGCGGTAATTTATTACCGCTCGAGGGCGTGCTCGAGAATCAAAGGCAGTAAGGTGGTGGAATTCTGAGCGCCCGAGCTGTAACTTTCTACCGTTCGGGCGCTCCCACGTAATTTTGGAAATATTTATTCTGGGTGTTTCAGAAGGAAAGGACTCTGAGAGCAATATAAATAGAAGATTTTCAGACTTTAGGAGGGTTGGACACGCAAAAGAACAAGGGACGGCGGCTGTGAAGATTTGGAAGATCGTTCGGCTTGTTTTGAGTTTTCTTCTCTTCCAAAATTTAGATTTTGATGTTGGAAAATATTGTTAGATTGATTTTTATTATGAGTTGTAGTAGCTAAACTTTTTTTTGTTGGAATTTAGGGGATCCAAACCCCGAAACACGTATGTGTGATTGAATTTTTTGGATGAATTGAGTTTGTTTAATACTATTATTTGATTTTGTCATGGTTGATTATTCTATGTTAAGGAGTAGCTAACTTTACAATAGATTCGTAGGTCGTGAATTGTTATCGAGAGATAAATTCACTATTAGGACAAATGACACAATCCATGGACTTAAAATATGCATAGAGATATGATATTTAGTACATGTTGATAACCATAAACCACCAGGTTGAAAGTTGTAGGAATTCAAAGAACGCAAAGCAATCAGTAACGATAAATAATTAAAAAGATTTAATTGTTTCATAAACTTGAATTAGATTGGCATTAAATCGAGAGAGAGTGTTAATATATCAGGAATTCCTGTCGAATTTATGTGTATAAAAGTGAATGTCAATCGTCTAGTTCAATTAGGGGGAAGGTGAACCGAGATTCCAACAAAATATTCTCATATTATATTTTTCTGCTCTAAAAGTTGTCGTGGTTAATTTATTTTAATTCAAGTAATTTAAGTTGAACCCATTCATTTATAATTTTAGTATAATCATTAACCAAAACTTTGTTACTTTGGGTAGAGAATTAAAATAATCGAATTATTGTGACATAGTCCCTGAGGACGATACTCGTACTCAGTACACATTATTATTACTTGACTCTTGCACTTGCGATTTATTCGAGCTTAATTGATAGACATATTTGAGTTGATTTTTTGTGGTAGTATTTGCTCGATCAAAAATAAAAAGAGGTAAATTCATGCTATTTATTAACTACCAAGGTATTAATAAAATCCTGAAGTTTGATGGGTACTTCATACCCAATAGAGAACACTTAATCAGCTGTGTCCGAAATGCTAGAATTTTCTCAAAATTTGATTGCAAATCTGGGTTTTATCAGATTCGGATGGAAGAAGGTAGTAAAAAAATTTACAGCCTTCTCTACACCACAAGGATGTTATATTTGGAAAGTTATGCCTATGGGATTGGCTAATGCTCCCCAAATATTTCAAAGAAATAAGGATAATATTTTTAAAGATTATTTTAATTTCATTTTTGTTTGTATTGACGATATTCTTATAGCATCCAAAAATATAGATGAACATCTTAAACATTTAGAGATTTTCTCTAAAATATGTAAGCAAGAAGCACTGGTTTTATTTGAAAAGAAAGCAGTCATAGCAACAAGGAAAATCGAATTCCTCGGCATTGAGATTGATGAATCTGGAATAATTATATAGCCCCATATTGTGGAAAAGGTGTAAGAGTGGGTGCCCAGTGAGCCAACTGTGTGGCTATGGGCTTTGTTGACTCTTTGTATAAACAATCTTTTGTTTAATATTATTTACACTTTTATGGCAATGACTTTATATTACTTCATATTGTTATATTGTGATATACTATTGTTGTTTTGATAAAGACCTTGAATATACTATAGTGTATGTAAGATGTGGTAGAACATGGGGATGTCTATCATGAAATACATCTTATAGTCACTGTATATTCTAAAACCGTTCCTAGTCGATTGAGCCGTCCGATAATAAGGATAAGGATCGCTCGAGTTTGAGACTAGCATTTGCGATGCGGAGTACCACGTTTCATTGGTAGGGAACATGGAGATGTTCGAAGCATGCAAATGGATATTCATAGGATGAATAATCGAACTACCCTATCCGGACTTTCCAAGTGGTTATCACTTATCGAGTGGATTAAGTCCGCGGTTTTGGTTGTACACCATTAGTCCTTACGACTTGAAACATCATGGAGACTCTATATGCTAGTGCTGTGCTTTGACTCGTTTACCGACTCTATGGGGGTCATCAGGTGTCGAGATTGGGTACAGTTACGACACATATAGGAGTCAATGCATTGTTGTCAAGGATTCACCACATACTTGCGAGTGTGGATATCCTATGCGATCTGAGGAGATATTAGTGTGACAAATCTCTGGCCAGAGTACTTGATGTGATTTAAGAAATGGTTTCTTAGTAGCACATGCGATGTCACTAATTTGATCTTCAAGATGTATTGCATAGTTATCGAATCTTGAGCGACTCTCGATATACCAATGGTTGTTGATTCGATCGGGATATATGGATGAAGGGACCGTACTGTACGTTAACCAAAATCTACTGGTTCTTGTAGGCACTATCAGTGATACCTAGGGAATCATGGGGCGATGTTGCTAGGCGCTTTACCATGATTCGTTGGGCAAGTCGGAAAGTGTTGTTCCGAGTCACAAGGAGTTGTGAGCCCACGGCTAGCTGTATCCCTGAACCATTGAGGGTCACACAGTGTAATGGAGTTTTAATCCCCGTTGAGATAGTTAAATTTAAAGAGTTAAATTTAATGAACTAAGGACTTGGACTTCTTAAATAAGAGTAAGGGAGTAGGATTTCCTAAAATGACATAGGGATGGACATTTTTGGAAACCACTGAATTCGGATTCAGGAAAATTTATTTTGACTTTAAAACGTGCAGAAATGGTTTCTGTGCACATTGGTGAAATCGTTTCATCAATCGGAGTCACGATGAATTTTATATTAATTTCTGAACGAGTGGGCTTTGCTTGTCGGGCCCCAGCTTATGACTAATGGGCCCTAAGGTGTTAGTGGCCTGCATTATAAATAAGGTATTTCAGTACAGAAATTACACACAACAGGTCATTATTTTGAGAGCAATTTTCGAAAACCCTACCTCTCTCTCAAACATATTTCGGCCGCCCCCCTTCACTCTGCCCGAGAAATTCCGGTCTGTGATTTTGAATTGCAGTCAGGAATAACGAATCAAATTCGTGTATTCTCTTCGCAGAAAACTTCTGATAGATTTTCTAGTGCAATCTATCAGAGGGATTAAACCTCTGTTCGTGGACCTGATTGAAGGCGTTCATCGGTTCCAGGGAGAGACAACAAGAGCAGAATTGTTCTGTTGGTGTCCATTAATCTCGTTGCGAGATTTGAGGTAAAATTTATTTAATTGTTATTTAAATTTTACACACACGTAATTCAATCGATGAACGGTTGATACCCATACCATGGAAACGTTCCATGAGAAAATTTTTAAACTTCCGCTGCACCGGGTATCAATCGTAATTGGTCTGGGAACTCGCCAGTTTTTCAACAGTGGTATCAGAGCCAGGTTGCTCAGATCAATCGATTGAATTAATCAATTGTACAAAATTTTGAGTCTCGGTTTATGAAACAAAATAAATATTTTTAATAAAAAAAAAAAAAAAAATTTTCGGGGCAAAACCCGGGCAGCGATTGGATCGCTGCCCGGTGGGGCAGCAATTGTTGCTGCCCCGGGCGGCGCACGGCGCCGCCCAAGGCGGCGACCGTCGCCGCCCAGGGCGGCGCACGGCGCCGCCCAGGGCAGCGCTGTGCGCTGCCCAGCGCAGCGCTGGGCGCTGCGCAGGGCAGCGCTCGGCGCTGCCCAGGGGCGGCGCTCGGCGCTGCCCAGGGGCGGCGCTCGGCGCCGCCCAGCGCAGCGCCAGGCGCTGCGCAGGGCGGCGCTCGGCGCCGCCCAGGGCAGCGCACGGCGCCGCCCAGGGGCGGCGCCAGGCGCTGCCCTAAAGGGGCAGCCGGGCTGCCCCCGGCCCGCGCCCGGGTGCGGGCCGGCCCGGGAGTGTCCCGGCCCGCGGGAAAAATTATATTTTAATTTTAATATTTAAAATTTTATTTTTGGTCCGGTCAAAAATTGTTTTTGATTGGTTCACGAGATTACGGATCGAATTGTTCGAGTCCGTAAATTTTAAAATTGATTTTGGATAAATTTGAATTTTTGGAAAATTTTAATATTTTATCCGTAAATTGAATTTTGAAATCAATTATTTTGGTACAATTGATGATAAGATATGATCTTATGATATATTAGATAAAATATGATTTTATTTGTAAAATTGGATTTTATAGATAAAATATGATTTTATTTGATATGGAGATAAAATATGATTTTATATGTGAAATGTGATTTTATATATAAAATATGATTTTATCTTGTTTAAATTTGAATTGCCACAGCATGTTATCCAATAAATTAATTTTGAATTAAATGTTATTGGATAAGGATGATCGATTGCCATGACCAATTTTGTAGGTGTATGTTAGGAATTTACATTTTGTCTTTATTGTTGTTGGTTTTATTAATGGGCCTGGTTTATGGCCCGATATGAATGTCATATGTAATAAAAGTGGGCTTGGTTTATAGCCCGTTCCCACCCCCTAAAAAATGTATCCCCTACTTGTCATTGTTATTTATTGTAAATACATTAGATTTAGTGGGAGATCAAGATTTGAAGATGGTGGGCCCAGCAGACAATGAAGACTGAAGAAATGTAAATTGGAAGCATATGTAATAGGATTGCATTTGCATACTGCATATTACCTAGGATTGGACTAAGACCCGTGATTGGCAACCACGGGTCAATTAGAAATGGAATCGATCATCCTATATAATATGTGATATTATGATTGTATGCATGTTTAGACATAAATTGCGTGAATCCGGCAATGCATGCAATAAATTAAATATGATGAGACAAATATTTTTATAAATAAAATCCCTCATTTTAAATATGATTTAAAATTTATATCAAGATAAATAAAGGAAATTTAAATATTGTTTAAATGTTCCTACCTTCCATCAACGGTCAATGTATGTGATGCTACGCGGATACGGTCCGGCTCATATTATTGGGGGCCCGTCCGTCGGAAAGCTGTACATTGGATCGACAAATGTTGTAAGTTGGGTGGAACTCCCATGGGATCGGCTCATATTATTGGGGGATCCACATGGCGACCGTCCATCACAACTTAATATTGATGGGTCATCTTGACATGTCACTTTAAACGGCGTCATATTATTGGGCCCTTATTGGACATGAGGTAAATACATGGGGGTTGCTTTGGAAGCAATTGGGCTCTACCTTTTGAGAATTATGGTTGGCTGATATTATTCGGGACCATAAGTTTGTCAATTGGACTCCATGTTCTCACTAAGGAAAAAGTTTCCCGTTTTCACTAGAGGGTGGTGAAATCGTTAAAATAGTGGGAGTGAGATTCATAAAATTAAATTCGCCTATTTTATGTCTTAGTAAATTGTTAAACAATCATTGATATATGTCTGTTTTCCTTTTCAGTATTTCATACAATGAATTCGCGAAATCCTTTATTCTCGATCCTCGAACAAAACAAGCTGACTGGCGCCAACTATACGGAATGGTTCCGGAAGTTGAAGATTGTCTTAACTTCGGAGAAAATGCTCTACGTGTTAGAGAAAGCACCTCCGAAGGAAGCACCAGCTGACATAAGTCCGGAGGAATTGGCCAAACTTGATGCATGGTGCGACCATGACATCAAGACCAAATGCTATATGCAAGCCTCGATGTCTGATGAACTCCAGAGGCGATTTGAGGACACGGTGAATGCTGCTGACATTCACACGCAACTCAAGGAACTTTTTGGGGCTCAGTCGAGGGCTGAAAGGTTCTCTACTGTTAAGGAGTTGATGACGTGCCGCATGCGTGAAGGGACTTCGGTCCGTGATCATGGGGTACGAGTGATTTGGCTCATACAGAAGTTAGCGACCCTTGATTTGGTGTTGGAGCATGAACTCAATGTGGACTTGCTGCTTCTATCTCTTCCTTCTTCATTTGATGGATTCGTGATAAATTTTAATATGAACAAGATAGAGGCCACCCTTGAAGAGATGGTCAATATGCTCGTTACATATGAATCCACACTTAAGAAGGATAAGCCAGCTTTCTTGGTGGGCTCCTCATCTTCTGCTAAGAAGGGGCCAAGTATGAAGGGCAAGAAACGTTCTGCCCCACCCAAGAAAGTGGAACCCGAGAAGAAGCAAAAGACAAAGGCTTCAAACGATGGAAAATCCAAGGATGTTTGCCATTACTGCAAGAAGCCGGGTCATTGGAAGCGCAACTGCAAGGAGTATCTTGAGCAGTTGGGAACTGCAAAGGGTATGTTCTATATCGAAATAAACATGTCACTTAATAAAACTTCTTGGGTATTGGATACCGGATGTGGATCTCACATTTGCAATGATTTGCAGGTGATGACAAGAAGTCGCAGGCTTAGAATGGGTGAGACCCAGCTGAGGCTCGGGAATGGTTCCAGAGTTGAAGCTACGGCCATTGGAGATGTTTGTTTGATTTTGCAGAATGGTTTTAAATTATTGTTGAGAGATGTTTTATTTGTGCCAGATTTAATTAAAAACATTATTTCTATTTCTATGCTTGATAGAGATGGTTATTCTTGTAATTTTGTGAATGGGATTTGCAATATTTACAAGAATGAATGTTTAATTGGAAATGGACAACTTGAAAACGATCTATACAATTTAAAACTAAAAGACGTTCCAGTAAATTGTATTGACAAACGGCGACAACAAACAAAAGGAAAATCGATAGTCAAAACCCGGCAAACCTTTGGCACGCTAGACTAGGTCATATTTCCTCAAGGAGGATGAACAAGCTAGTGGGAGAGGGCATGTTTGATATGTCTGATATTAACTCTCTACCTACTTGTGAATCCTGCCTAAAAGGGAAAATGACTAAATCTCCTTTTAAGGGGAAGCCTGAACGTAGTCAAAATCTGTTGGATTTGATCCATACAGATGTTTGTGGTCCATTTAGAGTAGGGACTCAACATGGCCACACCTACTTCATTACCTTTACTGATGATTATTCTAGGTATGGGTATTTATATTTAATGAAATATAAGTCTGAAGCATTTGAAAAGTTCAAAGAATTCAAGGCTGAAGTAGAAAACAAGCTAGGTAAAAGTATTAAAGCACTTCGATCGGATCGAGGTGGAGAATACTTGAGTACCGAGTTTTTGGACTATCTAAAAGAGAATGGGATTCTCTCTCAGTGGACTCCTCCTATGACACCACAGCTTAATGGTGTATCGGAGCGTCGTAATCGAACTTTGTTGGACATGGTTCGATCCATGATGAGCTTCACTGAGCTTCCACCTTCGTTTTGGGGCTATGCGCTTGAAACGGCGGTATTGTTGTTGAACAACGTCCACACTAAAGCAGTGGACAAAACACCATACGAGTTATGGAATGGCAAAGCTCCTAAGTATTCGTACTTGAGGATTTGGGGATGTCCTGCTTACGTGAAGCGGACAGTGGGAGATAAGTTGGATAGTCGATCCAGCTTATGTTATTTTGTAGGGTATCCGAAGAATTCAATCGGATATTATTTCTATTATCCTGCTGAAACAAAGGTGTTTGTTTCACGGAATGCCACCTTCTTGGAGAAGGAGTTCTTATTGGATAAGAAAGGCGAGATGATGGAACTCGAAGAAGTTCGAGAAGAACCCGAAATACAAAATAACGATCCCACACCTCAGGAACCATTGCTGGACACGCCTGCACCTAGAAGATCCGAGAGGACTTCTAGACCTCCAGTTCGATATGGTCTTCTTCTTGAAGAGGGTCAAGATGAACCCGACATTGGATGTGATCCAAGAAGCTTCAAGGAAGCAATTTCTGATGCGGATTCGAATTTATGGCTTGAAGCTATGCAGTCAGAATTGGATTCGATGCATACTAACCAAGTCTGGTCTTTAGTGGATCCTCCCGATGGAATTGTTCCAATAGGGTGTAAATGGATCTACAAAAGAAAGCTTGGGCCTGATGGTAAGGTATTGACCTACAAGGCGCGATTGGTGGCTAAAGGTTATACTCAAAGGCAAGGAGTTGACTATGACGAAACCTTTTCACCAGTTGCAATGTTCAAGTCCATAAGAATCCTTATTGCCATAGCTGCATGGTATGACTATGAGATATGGCAAATGGATGTGAAGACTGCTTTTCTTAATGGAGACATTAAGGAAGAAATCTATATGAAGCAGCCTGAGGGGTACACATCCATGGGAAGCGAGCATAAGGTATGCAAGCTTCAGAGATCAATTTATGGTCTAAAACAAGCATCAAGAAGTTGGAACCAGAAATTTGATGAAACAATTAAAGATTTTGGTTTCATCAAGAACCGGAGGAACCTTGCGTGTACAAGAAAGTAGTTAAGGATGCGGTGACATTCTTAGTACTTTATGTTGATGACATCCTACTCATTGGGAATGATGTAGGGATGTTGCAGTCAACAAAGATATGGTTATCAGGTAGATTTTCGATGAAGGATTTGGGTGAGGCATCCTACATTCTTGGGATACAGATCTATAGGGATAGATCTAAGAGAATGATAGGACTCACTCAATCAACCTACATCGATACCATATTGAAACGGTTTTCAATGGATGGGTCCAAGAGAGGACATCTACCCATGTGTCATGGAGTTTCTCTATCCAAGTCTATGTGTCCCAAGACTGATGCAGAGATAGAGAATATGACACATGTACCATATGCGTCAGCTATAGGTAGTATCATGTATGGGATGATATCTACCAGACCGGATGTAGCATTTGCTCTGAGTGTCACGAGCAGATATCAGTCTAATCCTGGTCAGATGCATTGGAAAGCCGTGTGAAGGACATTCTTAAGTACTTGCGAAGGACTAAGAATATGTTCATGGTTTATGGAGGACGAGAACTCAAACTGGAAGGCTATACCGACTCTAGCTTCCAAAGTGATGTGGATGACTCGAAGTCAACCTCTGGATTTGTGTTCATGCTCAATGGCGGTGCTGTCTCTTGGAAGAGTTCCAAGCAGGACACCACAGCGGATTCCACCACTGAGGCTGAATACATTGCAGCATCAGCTGCTGCTAAAGAGGCCGTTTGGATGAGGAATTTCGTCCAAGAGTTGGGCGTCATTCCTGAATTTGTTGGTCCAGTCCCGGTGTACTGCGACAACACGGGTGCCGTTGCTCAAGCAAAGGAACCAAGGTCTCATCAAAGATCCAAACACGTACTGAGGAAATACCACATAATCCGGGAGATTGTGGAAAGAGGAGACATCAGTGTCGAACGAGTGGCCTCTGCAGACAATATCGCTGATCCACTTACTAAGCCTTTGCCAGGACCATTGTTTGACAAACATCGCGAAGCAATGGGTCTACGTAGTATGACTAGTTGGCTATAGGGCAAGTGGGAGATTGTAAGAGTGGGTGCCCAGTGAGCCAACTGTGGCTATGGGCTTTGTTGACTCTTTGTATAAACAATCTTTTGTTTAATATTATTTACACTTTTATGGCAATGACTTTATATTACTTCATATTGTTATATTGTGATATACTATTGTTGTTTTGATAAAGACCTTGAATATACTATAGTGTATGTAAGATGTGGTAGAACATGGGGATGTCTATCATGAAATACATCTTATAGTCACTGTATATTCTAAAACCGTTCCTAGTCGATTGAGCCGTCCGATAATAAGGATAAGGATCGCTCGAGTTTGAGACTAGCATTTGCGATGCGGAGTACCACGTTTCATTGGTAGGGAACATGGAGATGTTCGAAGCATGCAAATGGATATTCATAGGATGAATAATCGAACTACCCTATCCGGACTTTCCAAGTGGTTATCACTTATCGAGTGGATTAAGTCCGCGGTTTTGGTTGTACACCATTAGTCCTTACGACTTGAAACATCATGGAGACTCTATATGCTAGTGCTGTGCTTTGACTCGTTTACCGACTCTATGGGGGTCATCAGGTGTCGAGATTGGGTACAGTTACGACACATATAGGAGTCAATGCATTGTTGTCAAGGATTCACCACATACTTGCGAGTGTGGATATCCTATGCGATCTGAGGAGATATTAGTGTGACAAATCTCTGGCCAGAGTACTTGATGTGATTTAAGAAATGGTTTCTTAGTAGCACATGCGATGTCACTAATTTGATCTTCAAGATGTATTGCATAGTTATCGAATCTTGAGCGACTCTCGATATACCAATGGTTGTTGATTCGATCGGGATATATGGATGAAGGGACCGTACTGTACGTTAACCAAAATCTACTGGTTCTTGTAGGCACTATCAGTGATACCTAGGGAATCATGGGGCGATGTTGCTAGGCGCTTTACCATGATTCGTTGGGCAAGTCGGAAAGTGTTGTTCCGAGTCACAAGGAGTTGTGAGCCCACGGCTAGCTGTATCCCTGAACCATTGAGGGTCACACAGTGTAATGGAGTTTTAATCCCCGTTGAGATAGTTAAATTTAAAGAGTTAAATTTAATGAACTAAGGACTTGGACTTCTTAAATAAGAGTAAGGGAGTAGGATTTCCTAAAATGACATAGGGATGGACATTTTTGGAAACCACTGAATTCGGATTCAGGAAAATTTATTTTGACTTTAAAACGTGCAGAAATGGTTTCTGTGCACATTGGTGAAATCGTTTCATCAATCGGAGTCACGATGAATTTTATATTAATTTCTGAACGAGTGGGCTTTGCTTGTCGGGCCCCAGCTTATGACTAATGGGCCCTAAGGTGTTAGTGGCCTGCATTATAAATAAGTTATTTCAGTACAGAAATTACACACAACAGGTCATTATTTTGAGAGCAATTTTCGAAAACCCTACCCTCTCTCTCAAACATATTTCGGCCGCCCCCCTTCACTCTGCCCGAGAAATTCCGGTCTGTGATTTTGAATTGCAGTCAGGAATAACGAATCAAATTCGTGTATTCTCTTCGCAGAAAACTTCTGATAGATTTTCTAGTGCAATCTATCAGAGGGATTAAACCTCTGTTCGTGGACCTGATTGAAGGCGTTCATCGGTTCCAGGGAGAGACAACAAGAGCAGAATTGTTCTGTTGGTGTCCATTAATCTCGTTGCGAGATTTGAGGTAAAATTTATTTAATTGTTATTTAAATTTTACACACACGTAATTCAATCGATGAACGGTTGATACCCATACCATGGAAACGTTCCATGAGAAAATTTTTAAACTTCCGCTGCACCGGGTATCAATCGTAATTGGTCTGGGAACTCGCCAGTTTTTCAACAAAAGGTACAAAATTTTCCAGATAAAATCAAATATGTAAAACAACTCCAAAGTTTTCTCGGAGTGGTTAATTTTGCAGGGATGTTCATAGATAACCTATCAATGTACAGGAAGGTGTTCAGTCCTTTGTTAAAAAAGGATGCAATGTTTATATAGACCGATAAATATACTAAATGGGTAAACCAACTGAAGAAGATATGTAAGAAACTCCCAAAAATGGCCATACCCGTAGCTGAGGATGATTTGGTATTATTTACAGATGCCAGCGACGATTGGTGGGCAACAGTCCTTACTAAACTCACTCCAGATGGGGAAGTACCATGCAGATACTGTAGCGGCATTTTTACAGAATCTGAGGGTATTAGATGACATATCAACGAAAAGGAATTTTACGCAGTTAAAAAGGCTTTTGAAAAATGGTCTTTATTTTTACTTGCTAAAAAATTTACCTTGAAAGTTGATAATACCCAGGTAAAAGATTTCTTAAAGAATAAGATTGAATCTAAACCAGAGAAAGCTAGATTATTAAGATGACAAGCTTTATATCAAAATTATATTTTTGATATTATTATTATTAAATCTCATGAAAATATTCTTGCAGGTTTTTTAACAAGGGATGAAAGGCAGTGACGTGGATTTCATCATGAAAATGCAGAGGCATCTGATCAGGGAACACCTTGAGTTGCTTCAAACCGAGTTCAACCAGTTAGTCATTAATGCTGAAATGGCTGGCAGGTTACAACAAGCTGATCAGATCAAAGTATCTAATAGAATTACAGGATGTTTGCAAGTTCAAACTCAACTATGGGCTGTTATTCAAGGGCCAATTGTGGAAGCTATAAAGAAACCATTGGTTTCTCATAAACAAGAAATGACAAAACCATTGGTTTTACAAGAAGAAAAAATACAGCCACTGGTTGTAGAACAAGATGTTGGAGATTCTAAAACCCAAGAAATAAGTGCTAATCTATCATCATGTTTTGATGAATTGGATGAAACAACAATTGATGAGCAAAACTCATCAAGTCAACCCTCTGCCTTTGGGGTAAAAGAGGAATAAATCAATTTTAGGCCCAACACTGACAAGATAAAATCTAAGATTGATACTAATCCAGCTATTATTTCTCCATTCCAGGTTTATCAACATAGGTGGGAGAAATTGAACACAAGGAGTGAAATCAACCCGAATACTTGCAGGGTTGATGTTGCAAGAATATATCCAAGGGTTTGGCTAAAAAACAATGTCAATTCTAAGGATGTAAAGCTCTAGTATGAATTTGGGGCTTTGGCCTCAGTTTATACAACGTCACTAGGCTTTCTGGAGATATCACAGTTACCAAAATGGATCCAGGAAGCAGTCCAAGAAACATGGGCAAATAATGATCATTTGTCCAGAGGAGATGTGCTAGAGTTATATTTTTTCAGTGCAGCTCCAGAACCATTAGAGAATGGATCACACGAACCCATTAATTTCATCAAGCTGAGGAGACCTGATATAAATATTCATAAATTTATCAAGGATCCTAAAACTAAATAAATACCCTTGGTGTCCACTTTCGGAGAAAATAAAATGTCTTACCGAGATGGACACAGTCAAGTTTTCATTCAAATTTTATCAGAATTCTGTGAATGGATCGTTCCTGTTAAACACAATGACAGGAAAAACTACGACTTTCGTGGAAGAACTCTTCGAAAAGAAGAGAAAACTTTTGTGGAACAATAAGCTGCCGGTAATTAAAGAAACTCGCAGAAAATTTTGTAACATGACTCATGTTGGACGATGGTCAGAGAATATCCTGTCCAGAATGTCCAAATCAGAAGGAGCCAGAATTTGAAAAAATCTTTAGACCCCGAACGGATCGAAAGGATTTTTTCGAGACAAGCAAAGGTGGACAGGGACCACTAAAGATGCGTTTTCACAGTGGCCCACTTCAAAACCAAAAGATGCCCCGATAACAATAAATAAGGCGTGTGAGGAGAATAAAGCCAAAAAAAAGTGGCAGACATGTGACTCATCCATAGGGGTGTAAACGAGCCGAGCTACTCGTGAGCAACTCGCGAGTAGCTCGGTCAAAGCTCGACTCGAGCTCGATTTGACCGAGCTCGAGCTCGAGTAGCTCGAGCATACAATCGAGCTCGAGTCGAGCTTTGAAACTATGTGATCGAGTAGCTCGCGAGCTACTCGATAAGCCGCATATATATATA
The DNA here is from genome assembly GCF_033568475.1 of Henckelia pumila. NCBI lineage: Eukaryota > Viridiplantae > Streptophyta > Magnoliopsida > Lamiales > Gesneriaceae > Henckelia > Henckelia pumila. The sequence continues at coordinate 43,678,717 of NC_133120.1, forward strand.
TATATATATTAAAAAATAATATAAATATATATAAATATAAATATAAATATAATATATATAATATAATATTATATTTATATATTAATTTATTTATAATATTTATATATTTATTTATAATATTTAATTAATTTTATTTTATTTATTATATTTATATATATATTTATTTTATAATATATATAATATAATATTTTATTTATTTATTTATTTATATATTTTTAATTTTTATATATATATATAATATAAAAGCTCGAGCTCGAGCTCGAGTACTCGAACTACAACCGAGCTCGAGTATTGTGCTACTCGAGCTCGAGTAGTGTTCGAGCTCGAGTACTCGAACTACAACCGAGCTCGAGCTCGAGCTCATATTTTACCACTCGATCGAGCTCGAGCTCGAGTAGTAAAATATGAGCTCGAGTAGTGTGCTACTCGAGCTCGGCTCGACTCGATAACACCCCTACTCCTCCACTAGTAAAAGATGTCATCAATAATGACATAAAAAATACAAGACAGCTGTAAGATTCCCTGATGTTTTTCGGTGAAACCAGTGGAACTACAACTATAAATACATGCATTTGAAGAAGCTGAAGACATCGAGCATTTCCTTCAGTTTTCTTACGAATAAAATTGTTGTATTTCTCTTTCTAAGTTTTGTAATAAGTTCTTTATTTTATGTATTTCAAGAACAAGACTATCATGAGTAGCTAAATAAGTTATCTCTTCCTCTTCAAAGAAAATCATTTATGTAATAATAATATGTCTGAATAAATTTCTATAAGTTTCTTGTCCTTCTATGCTCATATTTTATAATTAAATTTATATACCATATGCCTTAAAGTAGAAAATGAATTAATGCTGTGTTGGGTGTCGTTGATGGAACTTGTGAAGAAACCATCTGTTGTGACCGCGTGGTTGGAATGGGAGGAGCACTTCATAAAATTCGGCAGGTATGACCCGACGACATTATGGTCAAAGAGGTATTGGAATTTAATTCATCTTACGGAAGCATATGTTGGACCCTAATTTAGAGTATATCGGCTGGAAACCTTGCATAACCGATAGTCTTGCATGGCCGGAACTGGTTTGATAGGTATAACAATGCCACATACAAAAGAATAATTTTTAATTAATTATTAATTCAAAAATGGTGACCACTAGGGAGTGAAAACAAAAAAAGAGGTGGGTAGGGAGTTAAGATAAAGAGAAGTTTGGTAATAGGGAGTTTTAAATAATTTGCCCATTTTCACCACTTTATACTTCCATCTATATATAATTTTGTACTCAATGTGTTAAATATTTTTCTAAGGTATCTTATTTTTTACTTATGATATATTAACCTATAAAATGTAAAATATTCTTAAAATGTAAAAATATTTGACTAAATGTTGTCTGTAAAATTTTATATTATATAGTATACATAGTCTATCAATAATTAATTTTGATATGATAATTGAATATAAATAAAAACTTAAATACACTTTCATTAGTCATAATGCATTAAATCACTCCTTAAGGTTAAATCTTAATACCTTTTTTTCCCTTGATTTTTACCTCATTTTTCAATAATTGTCCATACATATTTTTTGATCCATACACAATTTGAGAGAGTTAAATCTTAATCCCTTTTTTTTCTTGTTTTTGTTACCTCATTTTTCAATAATTGTCCATACATATTTTTTGATCCATACACAATTTGAGGAAAAAGTTCTAAATTTGCAATGAAAAAACTTTTCTCATCATTCATATTTTTATAGTAGAGATTTTATTTCACTTATCAAAAAATAAAATAAGACATTGATAATTATTGATTGAAGAGAGCATAACCTTGAGCTATGAATAATTCTTATTGATTTTCTAATACTTGTTAAGAGTCTTATGTTTGAATTTTAAATTTATTTAGGTAAATTTGGATTACGTTTTGACATTTGTTTTCAATAATTATCTTTGATTTATTTATATTGATGAATTTAATTTCCGTTTCTACTAATAAAAATAAGAATGATTCATTTAGAAAATTCAACAATAGTTTATAAGAAAAAATAGATAGTAGAAAAACTTTATATTTATAATTTTCTTCTCATTATTGTATTTTTTTTTAAGAATGAATTTAGGAATATGATGACAACCATTGAAATGTTGCATTCAATGGATAAAAAATTAAATAAATGCACCAATTAAATGAAAAAGCATACATTGATTTCCACAAATTCAATATCCCAAATTTGACTCTAAATTTTACACCATTTTTTCACTCATGCTCATGCAATTAATACAAATCATTCATGTTTTTTAGGCAATATAATAAAAACACAATGCAAAAACTTTGTCCTTCATTCATACTTTTATAGTAGAAAATATATATATATATTCCTTAATCATACAAAAGATAAAAAAAAATATATGGAAGTCTCCCAAAATCTCAAAATGGGGCTTCTAAATTCCGTCTCAAACAAACATTTATTTGGTTTGAAGCCCCAAGGAATGGGATCTCCAAATCCTTTTTCTATGTTTGGTTGAAATTTAAAAATTCCATTTCTTACGTGGAAGTAAATTAAAATTAAATTAAATTTGAAATTTTAGATTCTTATTACTAAAGCAACATTTAGGAATTTTCTATTACTTTTTATAAAACATATACGTTAAGAATAGAGATACATTTGTAATGAATAAATAAAACTTTTGAAATTAGTTTCTATTAAACTATTAAGGAATTTTTATGAAAGTCTTTCATCTCTTCGATGGAAGTTTTATTTTCCCAGAATGTCTCCTAATTTTTTGCCTTCTTCTGATGATCGATTGAAACTCTGATAAAAAAGATTTACATTGGTTATATTTCATCTCTTCAACAAGTTTAGTAATTAGCAAAACATGCCTATTGTTCCGATGTTCCGCCAGTAGAGCACTTCGATGACCGTGTAGATACTATCACAACTGGCATTGATGATTCCTCTAAATTTAGTTGTAATTTCAAAATGTTTTAAAAATAATAAATCTTTCTTGAACAATTTTATATGCAACTATATATAATATTGTCATATTTCCAATCTGTTGAAAAATAAGCTAGAGGTACCAACCTGGTACCTAATTGGGATTTCTTGAACAGGATGATTTTGACGATTTTGAGAAGATAAATGGGCAAGAGAATCTAATAATATCTGAAATGTAAATCGGTTTAACCCATTTTAAAGACATAAACGCATCCTCGGCTACTAGCTCGTTTTTCAGAGCAGATATCTTGCTCTTCACAAGGTGACGTACCAAGGAGGAATAGTATTTGTATACACACGCTTAGCAATAGCTGCTCAAATATGTCATGAAACATATGTTTATTTTTCATTACAATAATGTACACAAGTAGCTAGAATCTTTGAATCCCAAGTACTACACATATATATAGCTTGTAAGCAAGTGTAACAAAGCATGTGCCACCTTTACTGAGCCATGCTACTAAGAATAAAAGCTCCTCCCAAGCAAATACTACACGGAAGTTGCAGTTTCGACTGCTATGGCGATTTCCTGCAGGGGGTTTAGTGATTGGCAAATGAGCAATGTAAGCAAAGTAATGCAGCAACAGGTACTTATTTATACAATAGCGATAAGAAAACAAGTGTGTACTTAAATTACCTTGACCTCCGCAGCACTTGAAAAGGTGCATTTTGAGGTGATGGCTTGTCCTTGATCCAACAGCCAGCCAACTTCACAATCAGTTTCCTTGTTTTCTCGTTTTTTGATTGAGCACCAAAGATTTTTTGGCAGTAATATGAGGTCTCCTTCATCTCTAATTGACTTGCGTGAGTATTCATCCCCAAGGTGTTGGATCATCTGTGGAATAACAACGCAACTCCATCACGTTCGTGTAAGACTGGAACATAAACAATAATTGAGTTGAGTGGTTATTACGTTTTGAGTATTATGGAATGTGGCGATAGCACCAACGCCTTGCCAAGACCCGGCAACTTTTGAACCACTCAAGGGTTGAGTAGTGGCGAAAGCATAATTGCTTATAGCACATCCACCTAGTTGATCACCATTTCTAAAGGGGCCATACCATTGCTCAGAAAACACCTTTATGTTCAGCAACCTCACCTCAGAGTCATTTAATCCGAGGACTTGAATGACCCTCACTCGTGACTCTTTGTCCCTAGGATCAATCAAGCAATGCTCCAACTCCAATACTTCATTGGCACTTTTAATCTTGTAATCGGAAATGGGCCATACAGAAACATAACATCCACTAGATTGATAAGCAATAGCAGAATGATGGGGTGGAGTTATAATCCTTTCCTGCACACTGTACCTGGTAGCGGCATCAGCTTCACATCCAACAGTTGGAAGAAGCTTAATGGCTTTGTACATGAAATATGGGATGTCATGATTGAAGTGAGCAAGAGTTGGACATTGGGTTTGCCAATCAAAAACCTCAACCTCCCATTCTCTGTAAGCATCTGGGACCACCGATTCTGGCAATTCAACAGGCTTCCCCTCCACGGTGAAATCTGCTCCAAATCCATCCCATTCTCCAGATACTCTCTCAGAAAATTCTTCCCAACCTGTATTAGCCGATGAAAAGACATACCCGATATTTTAAAAACATCTAAATCTATTATTCACACAACAAATTAGTATGAGTTTACTTTTGGCGACATGCTTACACACCTTACATACCTTCCAAGTAGCACGAAGTAAGTTAACTACTGAACTAATTACAGGGAAATTATAGGACATACCAGTGTTGGTGATGCTAGTACTAGGACTAGTTAAGGTTGTTTCTGCAGAAGTTACTCGAAGGCCGGGGTGATTGGCAGGAGCCGCAAAACTTTGTGCATCCCTGCAAGTATTGAAAGTTGAACAGATGTTTATCTATAGAAAATTGGTGAGATGGAGTAGAAATGGAGAAGGTTGCCGCCATAATTTTAAATTTATTGCTGTACACTCTCCTATCTTCATCCTCATCTGCCCACACTCTCCGACTTTGCCCCACTGCCCCGCCCCGCCCCAACCTCCACCTCCACCTCCACCTCCACATTTGATTATATTTGCATCATCAAGACTAAAGAATGAGTAAGGTTGACAATTTTCAACTTTTTCCAAACTGCTTAAGTTTCTTTACCCAAGAACTACTTCCTTTATATCACAAAATCTAAAATTCAGCAATTCATAATCCAAAATTGTTCATCATAACATGATAGAATGAGGCAAATGCGTTACCTTAATTTTTGTTCCCGTTTTACCAAATTAAGGAGAAAATTAATGTCAAATTAACAATTAAATTATCAAAATTCGAGACTCCACATTTATTGAGTGTATTGATTAACTGATGAATTCATATCTACTTTCTGCTTTCATTATCAAACGAAAAAGCTGAAAAAACTGAAGTTTAACACCCAAAATCGATTAAATTAAAAGAGTCAATGAAAAATTACTTGCTGAAGGAGATTCCGGCGTTCTTGGAACGGCGGAAGGCGCATGCTGCTGCTGCTGCTGCGGACGAAGAAAGCCTCAAGTAGCGCTCCTGCTCATGAGTTTTCGGTAGAGACACCGGAAGGGATTGCTTTCCCTGAATCTGGAACATCGACCGGCAGCTCATTCTCCGATTCTATGAGCTAGGACTCTTTAGGCTATATATATGTGTGTATAAATATGTATATATTTATCGAAGCTCTTAATTATACACGAACAAGTTCCGTAGCGGTAACGGTAAATGCGGCGGCGGAGAAGGCGGTGGAATGGCGGCGGCGCCAGAATCCAAAGGATAGGAGGAGGTCTGGCGATGGAGAATATTCTCCTACGTACGCTGCGTATTTATAGCCAATCTTATTATTATTATTATTATTATTATTATTATTATTATTATTTATTGATCTAATTAATCGGAACTATTAGTTCTGTTAAACGTATTTATTATATTATAATAAATATTGATTTTTGACATTGAAGGGTAGCGAAGGGCTACAAATCATGATTCTTCTCTAGCTCATTTTTGTTGAGAGCTGTCAAAACCGGTCGGCGGAATGAGTCAATCCGCAACCCATCATAATCTGTTAGTCGACGGAAAGAGTTGACCCATCATATAGGCGGATTTGAAAATTATCAAACCAATCTGTCTATTTGACGTTGCGACATAGACCGACCAGCTAATTTTTAATAATATTTAATGGGTTAAGGGCGGGACACCACTTGGTGGAGCGGGGCAGACCTGCATTTAGACGGTTTGGAAATTGTCAACTCAACCCGTCTATATAATGGAGCAGCGCGGGCCAATCTAACGAATCCAACCTACTTTAAAAGTTATACTTTAAAATTGCTAAAATATATCAAGAGTTTCTAAAGGCATTTTATGTGTAATATGTAACCTAATGTGTAACTCAATGTATACATGTAACATTCCCCATTTTTAAAACCTTCGACAATGTCTAATTTAATGTTATTTATTTGAATGTACAAAATTTTCATTAAAACAACACAAATAAATGTTGTTACAATAATTAAAGTGTGATAGCTAGTGTTTTTGCAACACGGCATTATAAAATGATAGAAGAACTAAAATAAAAATACGATAACTTGACTAAATTAAAGAATTGTTATTTATATTGATTTATAATGAAATAAATTTTGAATATATGCAGAGAAGAAAATATGTAAACATAAAAATTAATCATGTATATTACTATATGACTATTATAAATCTCAATAAGACATATCACTCCAACAAGAATACATCTTCACTAACATTTTTTTTTCTTAATACGCACGTGCAATATAGTACTTAATTAGGAATTGATGAGAAATCTATAATTTTTTTAGTACTATATGATAACATTTTATTTCTAATATTTATATACTTAAATAAATAAAAGATATTATGCATTAACTCAAATGAAATAAACACTTCAATTATCTTTCCTGAGGATGTTGAAAGCAGCAGACAGCATGTTCCTAAAGAAAGCATTGGTAGCACTCACATCCTTGGCCATTCCGTCGAAAATGATGGATTTTATCTGAGAATCGCATGCCGCGATGTTGGCCATCACGGCATCCATGAACTTCTCAGCATCCGTATACACGTTCGCTAGCACCGCATTGATAGCGTCCTCTATCAGATCGTCCACCGGGTTGTACTGATCCATGCAGTCGCTCAAGGCGGATTGGAGACTCGGGGGAAGATCCGGGGTTGCTGCGAATGCTTTTATTCTGTATGAGAGATTGGCTGCACGATCTTCTACGAACCTGATGACAAAGTATTATTATTATTATTTTTTTTTTTTTTGAAAAATAAAACAGCTAGCAATATTGAACCGCTTGTCATTTTATCAAAAACTATAGCTCATGACAACCAACATATATATATATATATATATATTCTGGTTGAAAATCATACCATGCATGATAATATTGAGTAATATTTGTTCAGAATATATGATCAATCTACCTGAGAGTGAAGAAAGCCAATCCATTGGGATCGTTTTTCTGGTGGGGAGCTGAGGATTGCAGGGTGGATAAGCAATCGGATTCATAATCGCCTACGCCGTGGCATGCCTTTTGAATAAGAGATGTTTCTTGGACATCTGAAGTTCTTTGGATATTGATGATATGGGGGAGGAGAAGGTGGTGGCGGAGGGAGGCGAAGGCGACCGGAGGAGACTCGAGGACGAGGCAAAGGAGGAGGAGGAATGCCAATGGCAACAAGTTCTTGGAAGACATGGTCAGATTTCTTTGTCTCCTTCCCTTCCACTAGTTTTGCTTGTTATAAAGAGTGTCAAGAAAGTTGAAGAGGATTTGTTTTGTGTATATATAACAATGATAACTGATGGCTTGAAATTGTTGGCAAATGAGCAATGTCCATTCAAGGGACGTAGTGGGGCTTCAAATTAAATGGCATGAATTTTGAAGGGTGGTGCTTTTTTTTTTAATCATTATTAATTATATTTTTGAGGGAAAATTCATTTGTTCCCTAAAATTTTATTCCAATTTCGAATTTATCCATATATTTGAAAAAAACACATTCTTGTACTTGTCATTTTTTTTTTCTCAAAACAAATCCTTACACTATGTTTGGATTAGTACAAATTGGGATATGAAATTGGAATTGAATTTGGATTTGAAATTCATGGATTTAGAATCACATTATGATGTTTGACATGCATGAAAGGTTAAAATATGATTTAGAAATTGGATTTGAAACAAAGATAATATTATTTAATATAAAATATTATATACATATATATATCAATTATTTTTAAATATCTTACATCAATAATATTTTTGTAAACATTCATTTATTTTTTTCATAATATAAAAGAAAGAATTATTTTTAAAAATAACCAAAACAAACCATATCGTTATTAAATAGTATTTTTAAGAATGGAAAAAAATATTCTGTAATTTTGATCAAATTTTAATAAATTAAACTTTTATATTAAAAATAATAGTATTTTTAATAATTAAAAAAATATTATTATGGAATTTTGATAAAAAAAAAATTAACAAATTAAACTTTTATATTAAAAATAGCGGGGATTTTTTAATATTAAAGAAATTTTGATGTATAAAATATTTATATTTGATTTTTAGATAAATTTATCAGAATATTGCATATCACTAAGTGAATTTTAAAAATAATTTTAGGAATATCATATTTTATTAAGTTTTAAAAAATAATATAAATTTATGATTTATGTATGTAAAAATAATATTTGAAAATGATTTTTTTTTGTTGTTGTACATAGTTGAAATCTGATAAAATATATTCAATTTGGTAAGGATTTCATTTCATATATGGTCTGTGAATGGAAATGCTTCGGCTAAATAAATAGCTTCGCATGTCTTGTAAAGATTGTCTACTTTGGAATGATATCCCTTTGGTGAATGTGGCAAGACTGCTATTTATTAGTATCATATTGACCACAAGTTTTAGTATTTCTTTCAGCTTCTTGTGCTTCATTCATTGTGGCAAATTTTAATCCTCAACTATCAGTAGTCTCTCTTTATTTTTTCATCCTCAGATCTCCAACCGTGTTCCATGTTGGCGGTTCGCGCAGGCGGGTTTCAATCAAAGAAGCGAGAAAGTAGTCCCCCACAGATAGTTGAAACATAAACTTTTTGTTTCCAATACAACAGTAAGTAACAAGAAAAGACAGACGGGATCCCCGACGAACTTAATTCTATCATACACACACATTGATTTCGAGTCAGAAAGTGTTTGCAAATCGTTTTCTGGCTCACTGCACTGGCTTTTAGTGCAACAATACAAAAGAATCCAATCTGATTGATGAGAAGGGCTTCACTGTGGGAGAACTGGAGGCGCGATTGTGCGCGTGTTGTATGACCCACAATGGCTGCATTTCTGGCCGATTATGTGGAAGTAAACCTCGGTTGTGTCGTTGCAGTCGTTACAAAGAATCCAAACCTGTAAAGCATTGGCCGGGGTATTGGGTGCTTTCATAAGATTCTAGGTGTATCTAGCAAGGGTTGCTTTGAGTTAAAAATACCTTCTTCTGTCTGTATTCATCTGGCATGACAGTTGCTTCAATCTGTACAAGGGAACATTTTAAAGTGAGACAACGAAAGGCAGGCATCGCGGTGGAAGCAGGGAAAACTAGTTTAGCTTTTGAAGATCCAGCCAACTCAAAAAAAATAGAGTATCAAAACATGAATAGGGATCGCTCAGCTCGATGTGATTCGTTTATACCCCTGATTTCAGCCACATATAACATGAATTACCTCCTCATCTATCATCTCCCATGCTCGGGACATGTCCATGATCGATCTCGAGCATATTGGGCAGCAGTACCTACGTCCACATTCCATGAAACATCCAGCAAAGCGTGCAAATATGATTAGTGGATCGTAAAAAATGTTGAAAAATAATTCTCCAAGGAGTCTGTACTTTACTTCTCACGCTTTATCATCTCAAGGTAACATTCACAGTGCATCGTGTGTCCACATTTCATGACAGCCGTGTCTTTCAAAGAGTCGAATAGATACTGCAAATACGAAAACATAAAAATAAAATTCTCGAGTTACACTATATACCAGATTTTTTTACTCGATAGAACTAGTGGAAGACCTCGTAGCATATCGGACAATGATGCCTCATGGAGTTCTCCACACACGAATGATTGTTACGTAAACTAACCGAATAACACGACCCTGAACAAGTAAACTTAAAATGGGATGAAAATAGACTTCAAGGAATATACAGTTCCATGTTACAAAAGGGTAACCACAATACTCGTGACAGTTTAGCTGCATTAAACAGTTAAAGCATACCACACTTGTTGCAGTGAAAGTAGTTCTCGCGGCCTCCAATTCTATCAAGAAAACACATTCAATCAATTTTCACAAGCACTAGAAAATCGAACATTGCATACGTATTGTTGATCCGGTACGTATGAATGCATGTTTGTTAGTTCACTAACCTGCAAATCCCACACTCATCACAATGAAACAGTCCTTTGTCTATCTGCACCAAGTTAACACAAATTTCAGCATCGAGATTTTTAAGGTTGTAAAGGAAATTTTATAAACATTTGAAGCTAAACTAAAGGTATGGAGATGGTGGGTGAAAAAGACTAAAGATTGAACTACTTTAGCTATCTGTTTCTGTAAGGCAGCAAGTTTATTACATCATCATCATAAAATTTGCACACTTTGCAAAAATATTCTCCCATGTTCACGCCACAATTTGTACAAACACGTGCAACCTGGATCAACACGAAAGAAGACAATTATCTCTATTCACTCCGAACATGGACTAGAACAAAGAGTAGTACGAAACAGGGGAAGAAAACATACCGGCTGCTCTGTGTCGCAAACAGAACAAATCACCTGCAATATTAGCAAAAATTTAAATCAATGTTCAATAAAATCCTATACCAAGAGGATTGTACAGTAGGAGATTAAAATTAATTTGAGAAACATACTTGCTTCACATCGTACCGGACTATTTCATGGCGATCAAACAAATTACGCAGCATACCCTGATGATTCATTCGCACAGAATTAAAGCCATGAAAACCAGATCAGAAACATTGTTTTTCTCCATCATTCAGATACAAAATTTCTATAAGATTTAATTAGGGAGATTCATGTCCACATTTCCGCCAAAAAATCGGATGCAGAGAGGGATAATAGATTACCGCTGCTTCATTGTGACAGTGGCGGCAATCATAGACCTCGTTACAGCACGGAGCTCGAATCTTGCATCTTCGTCTATAATGCTTGCATCTACAACAAGATCATGAAATCTTTTATAAAGAAATGATTCATTATCTGGATTTTGGATGGTCTATCAAATGACACTTGTAAACTATATATAATCTGCAGCTGGATACTGAGAATTTTGTATATGTCCAACCCCAAAACAGCTAAATCAACTACCTTATGCTTTATAAAAGAAATCTAATCTCCATATTTTACCATAAACCCATATTCATGTAGCCCAATATTATAAACCAAACTATCATTAACGAGTAAGACATGAGCTTACGGCCAAAATCAGAGCAGAGAATAATAAAGGAACTTACAAAAGCAAGAACACCACAAATCATAACCAAATACCAGAAATATGGGTAAAGCTTATGTTTTTGAAAAGATTACAATCGAAAAGATTTCAATTTTCATGCATAAGCAATCAGCAGAATAAAAATTTGGCTCGGGAAACACCAAAACACTAGTTAAGCACCTAGATGATTAATTTTTTTTTTGGCTCACAATGACGGAATAAATGCTTTTAATGAATCACAAGAAATCCATGAACACAAAAACAAAACAAAACAAAACAAAATTTCCACATAAGCATCTGAATATATACAAGAATATGTACATTAAAAACAATAAAAAGATCAAACTTTACCCATAACCCATCTTCCCAAAAGTAAGGCGATCTTTGGAGGCGCCTTCCATAAGCATTTCCAACCAATAAAACGAGAGAAAAAGCCGAGGCGCAAAGGGGGAAGATGAGTTGTGCCCAAAATCCCCAAATTTATCAGACCAAAAATACCATCATAATTTGATACCGAGTGGGCAATGACCCTTTTATATACCCCCCCTCCATTTAATGCCCGAAACAACTCCCCATTTTTTAAAATATTACTATATTTGGAAAGAGTTGCATGATAGCCGCTTAAATGAGGAAAGAGGATAAGGTGGCGTGATAGAGACTAAGTAATGGGACACAGCACCGCACAGCTTGGCCAATGAGAAACCATTCTAGTGCTGATTTTCTTGATTTTCATGCTGACAGTTGAAATCCTGTGGCCCGTAACTTTTTCATATATTTGTTTGTGGGAGTTTGTTGAAAGTGAAGCCATGTGGGGATTTCGCATTAATTTCTTCATCTTTTGGTCAATTCTCCACCTTCCTTTTCTTTTCTTTCTTTTTTTTAAATAAAATTTCTCCTTTCTTTATGAGCACAAGTGACTAGAACCGTCAATTTAAGTTAGGCCTGCCGGGTCGGCTCGGCCCGCCGCACAATTTAAATGGGTTGGGTTGACATTTTTTCAACCCAACAAAAGATGGGCCTAAATGGGCCAACCCGCCATGGCCCGCGACCGGCGCGGGTTGGCCCGCCGCGGGCCTGGAGGATTATTAATTAATTTTTATTTTTATTATGATATATATATATATTTTTAATAAAAGTTATGAATTTTTTTTTGTATTAATTACTTTATATAAAATTTATACACATGAAATCAATAATTTAAATTTTTATTAATATATTTATATTATTATTTATTTATGAAATGATATTTATAATTAATTATAATTTTTTTTATTTATTTTTATTTGTCGTGAGCCAACCCGCGGGCCGGCCCGCCTAACCAGCAACCCACCTTGGATTGGGTTGGGTTGAGAATTTTCGGCCCTCCAGAATGGTGGGTCGGCCCGCCATCGATCCGCCAAAAGGTAGGTTTTTGGTGGGTCGGGCGGTTGGCCCGTTTGACAGCTCTACAAGTGACCCACTCTTTCACCACATTCATGCATGTACAAACGCCAGTGTATATGGATAGAGTCATAAAATTCAATTAACAAGTATACAAAAATATTATTTTAAAAAAAGAGTATACGAAAATAATTTAGTAAAAGGACGAGTGGCAACGTGGATAAATTATTTTTTAAAAAAACTTCATTATTGACATATTATATATGCGACAAAGTTGAGAGAGCGTAGGTGCAATCACCGGCCCTCCTTGTGCTATGGTCTATGTTTTTATCCCTTATTTTTTTTAATAAAAAATTCAATAGAAAAACTCTTATAAGACGGTGTCAAGGTTAGAAAATATCTAACATGCAAGGTATCGACAGAACATGATAGACATATTAAAAAATTTAATGCACTGATGTTGTCCTATGATGTTGGTAACATCAAAGACAACATCAACGAAAATCTAATATGTTTGAATGAAAAACAATTAAGCACAGATAATTAAGCAGTGGAAATAATCAGTAAAGAACAGTTAACACACGAATAACTGTGCACAAGTGCGATGCCTCAAGGAAAAAAATTATTACCAGAATAAAGTAATATCCAATTACAAAATTCAATCCTAGTAATTCCTATAAAATTCATATTCTAAACAAGTTTAGAAATCTAAACAACACTCTAAATTCAATCCTAGATTGAAAACAAAAACTAGAGAGTGTAAAGGAAAGATCAAATATCTCTAACAGTTGAGATATGAAAATCACACCCTAACACATTACGCAGCATACTTTTGCCATGCTTCCTTCCTTGACAGACACACTGGTTGAGATAAGTCTGAACATCCGCACAACCACTGTTGAGAATATGACATTCAGGGCTTTAGCATTGAAGTTCGATATTTGAACTTCCTCAGCAGTCCAGGTGGGTTCTGGTTGTCTCTGCCATCACCATCACCATCTATGATTTTCGAAGGTGTCCAGCCATTAAGCATACTCTGCCAGGCTCTTTCTTCGAGGGACTTAATGTAGACTCACATTTTTAACTTTCATAGAGGGAAATTTGTTCCATCCAAGACCGACGATTTTAAAGATGCATGAGCTGAAGGTGTATCTGTAGTGACCCGCACCGTGATCACCTACTAATCAGAAATTTAAGCATGCAATAATCTTAATTAAAACATAATAAAAAATTATCAGCAGAAAACACCAAAGTTATACAACCCAAGCAAAAGAAATCCGAATACTAAAGTTATTACAACCAAATCGAAATAACTACTCAGTATCAAACCTACAAGTTCTGATACAATCCTCGGAATAAACAAAAATTCCAAGCAGCTGCCCAAACTCAACAACTAAGTCCGTCATGAGCCTTCTGCTCCATCCAACCTAAGGTCTGTCCCGTCGAATGGGGTCTCAAGAAACAGAGAAATATGGACGTGAGAGAACTACGTTCAGCACGAGAGTATGAGTATACTAACTATATGAGCATGAGTGCAAGTGTACGGGGTACCAAGACTCAAGGTCAAGAAACTCTTATAAAACAGACTCGGCGTCAAGGTATGTAGCACTATGTGTCGTCGCACCAGGAAGGTGGCTCACACACCTTACTGTGTATATCGGTGACCTGATCACGAGTACACATGTTCAACCATCCACTAACATATTAGGGTAACCACCCTAATACAGGCTATCTCAAGGATAAAAGCTCAATATGATAATGCATGAAGTCGTGTCATAATATATGCAGATAAAATAATTCCACATAAATAATGAAACACATAATATATACATACTCAGTTAGGGTCTCTCGAACACTACTTTCATACCTCAATAATATCATATAAGCTACATCAACTCTACTGTACAAGCCTATAATAGGATTATTATATCACTAATCATCATCTAAAAGTCTTAACTAAGCTAATAGATACTCTCAAACTATTAATAAGAACTCGGATTATAACTTCGTTCGTCGTTAGCTCGCTGATGTCGAGAGTCCCACCTCGATAACCAAGGCTAGAAAGTCCCTAAAACCCTCAAGAGCAGAGAGATAAAGTTGTGAATTGGCAAAGAAAATGGGCTCCCGGATGCCCTATTTATAGGCAGAGATCAGACGTTCCGAACCCCAGATCGGATGTTCCGATTTCTTCATGTTGACCACGTCCCGAACGGCCATGATCGGAACTCCAATCTAAACTTTGGAAGTTCCGATCCATGCATGCAGCTACGTGTCCAAACGTCAACGACACGTCACAAGTGTGCATGGCCTAACTCGATCAAAAGTTCCGATCTCACCTTCGGGCGTTACGATCTAGTTTCCGAACTCCATCTCTTGATCCGATCACTTTGGATCTTTCGATCTTGTTCGGACCTTCCGAACTTGTCCAAGTCTACTTCGACCCTTTGACCACTTCTGACGTCTTGGAGTTGATTTCTTGGTCATATTAATTAAAATCACTTAATTAAGTTTAACCATTTAATATTTTAAAATAGAACTGTGTTACTACATTCTCCCCCACTTTAGAGATTTCGTCTTCGAAATCAACTTTTAAGTAAACGAACTCAAACTGAACAAAACATCCTTTTATTACCACTAAATATTTTACAAGATACAGTAATTAAAACAACAGTACAATAAAAAAAACTCAGGATATTCCAAACGCAGGCGGCTCTGTAGTTTCCAAGTGGCTTTCTCAGTGCCTCGACGCTGCCACTGAACTAAAATGAGAGGAATGACCTTGTTTTGCAACACCTTGTAGTAGCCCGTAACCAAAATCAGTAATTAAGAAATTAATCATAATTACTTGGATAGAGTTCGGAAGCTCCGAAGGTAGGTTCGGAAGTTCCGAACAGGATCGGAAGCTCCGATGCAGGATCAGAAGCTCCGATGGTATTACGTCAGGCATGACGTGTGGCAAGATCGGAAGCTCCAATCAGGATCGGAAGCTTCGATCACCCCTATCCAAGTCAACAAGTGATATTTTGACACGTGGTAGATCAGGATCTTCGGAAGCTCCGATGGCAGGATCGGACGTTCCGATCGAGGTTCGGACGTTCCGATCGAGGATCGGAAGCTCCGATCGTTGTCTATAAATAGAAGGCCGAGAATTCATTTTTAAATTGCCAATTCCGGATTTTCTCTCTACTCTAGTCGTATTCGAGTTGTTCTAGCCATCCTAGGCTTGACCCGGGAGTCGTCGAGGCATTCGATAGTCGTGGCAGAGTTGTGCCCAAGTTCTGGAGGCATCGACATCAAAGGGCTAACGACGGACGAAAGTATAACTTTTGCTTCCTATAAATATTTAGGAGTATGCAATAGCTTAGTTAAGGCTTTTAGAGCACTTTAATGATAGTAGTATCATTTGGCAGTGTAGAGCAGACTATAGGCGTGGACCTAGAGTTGGTAGAGCTTGCACTGTTTTGAGGTATGAAAGTACTGTTCGAGATATCCTGACTGAGTATGCATGTATTATGTGACTGCATGGTTTATATGTCATTGATTTATGCTGCATTCATTTGCATACTGAGCTATCTCCTTCGAGATGTCTGTTAGTAGGGTTTTTCCCTATCCTGTTAGTGGTTGGACTTCCATCGATTTGGGTCCAGCATATCCACTTGTATTATGGTATGGGAGCCACCTCCTGAAGCGACAGCACAGCGTGCTACATACCAGGGCCCGGTCTGTCTCTGTTATCTGATTCTTGATCTCGAGTTTATAGGGAGTTCACTTTGCATGCATGTATACTCATACTCTCGTACTGAGCGTTTTATGCTCACGTCTCGTACTCTGTGTTTCTGGACACCCTATTCCATGGGACAGGTTTGCGATTGGACGAGGCGGGTGGATCCAAGAGGGGCTAGTCAGTGGTCGACCAGTTGGGGGCTTCGTCTAGGTTTTATTTCTATTGTTTTGAGGTTGATACATCTATTCGATTTGGTTGTATATTATTTGGATAAATTACAGATTCCTTTACTTGGGATTGTATAATGTTTATGGTTTCCGCTGTTTTATTCTGATATCTGTTTTATTAAGCTAATTGCATGCCTAAGTTCTGTTAGTAGGTGATCCGGGTAAGGATCACTACATTTATGGTATCAGAGCATGCAAAAAGTATTCTTGGGATTTAGTTTCTACATAAGATAACCGTTAGGTTAATTTTGTAGATGGCAGATCGTGATGACCAAAGTTCTCATGGCAGTATTGGTGGGCATTGGGGTGATGCCGACCGAGAGCATCATCGAGAACGGCGTCATCGTCATCATGACGACGAGCGTTTCACTGTGCGTTGATTCTTAGCTATGGGTCCTAAGCCCTTAGTTGGAGGTGAGTCTCCGGAGGATGCGGAGAATTGGTTAGACCGCATGGAGACGACTTTTCAGACTTTCCACTGCACCAAGGAGCAGAAGATGGAGACCCTTGGCTATCTTCTGGATGGACGTGCGCGCAGGTGGTGGAGGTTTACTTCTGCACCTTTTGTTGCGGCGAGAGCAGTGGCCACCTGGGCAGAGTTCTGCACAGCTTTTCAGAAGCTGTATTTTCCTCCTACACTCCGTCAGTCGAAGGCGGGCGAGCTACTGAGTCTGCGATAGGGAGCCATGTCTATTGATGAGTACCAGCAGAAGTTCTTTGATCTGCTATCCTATTGCCCCGAGATTGCTGATAGCTCTGAGATGAAATATAATCTGTTCCTTCAGGGCCTTAACCCTGAGATCCATGACCGTGTGGCGGTTGGCGACGACATGTCCTACGAGGGTTTGGAGAGCCATTGTCACCAGGCGGAGGACAACATTCGGCGGAACAGGTCTTTCCCTCAGTCGAGGCCTGCTAGTTCTTTGGGTCCCCGTGCCCAAACTTTTAAAAAGTCTGGATCTACTTCTTCCTCTGGTTCTGGAGGTGTTGTCCGTTTCCGTAAAAAGGACAAGTGTGATCACTGTGGAAAGAACCATCCATCCGACAAGTGCCGTAGAGCTTCTGGAGCTTGTTTCCGTTGTGGAGAGACTGGTCATATTCGGAGGGATTGTCCACTATCTGGGGGAGGTGGTTCTGGTTTTGGTTCAGGATCTGGTTCTCAGGCCACCATTCAGCAGAGGTCGCAGGGACAACCTGCTGGGAGTTCTCATTTGAGGCCACGAGCTTCTGGCCAGGTGTTTGCCCTGAGACATGATCAGGCAGTGGAGGAGAATGAGAAATTCATCGCAGGTACATTTCTGCTTTATGGTATACCTGCTCTTGTACTTATTGACACTGGTGCATCTCATTCCTTCATTTCTGCACGTTTTGTTAAGAGGCATAAGTTACCATGCATTGCACTAGACGTAGTGATGTCTGTTTCTACTCCGACGGGCCAATCTGCTTTGGCTAAGCGTCTAGTGATGAGTTGCCCTTTAGAGTTCGAGGGTAACATTTTGATTGCGAATCTCATGGTCCTGGCGATGGACGACTTTGATTGCATTATGGGAATAGATATGTTGACTACCTATCAAGCTTCAGTGGACTGCTATCAGAGGTTAGTACGCTTTCATCCGGAGGGGAGTGAGAGCTGGTTTTTCTATGGAGAGGGAGCGCGACCCCCGATGCCTTTAGTATCAGCTTTGAGAGCCTGTCGAGCTCTAGAGTCTGGCGGGGAAGGCTACCTTATCTATGCAGTTGATTTGTCCGCTGAGAGTATTGGGATAGAGAGCATTCCTGTTGTGGATGAATTTCCAGATGTATTTCCTGATGAGATTCCGTGTTTTCCTCCTGCTAGGGAAGTCGAGTTTGGCATAGAGTTGATGCCGGGTACTTCACCTATTTCTCGAGCACCGTATTGTCTGGCTCCGTCAGAGATGCGCGAGTTGAAGAATCAGCTATAGGATCTTTTGGACAAGGGGTACATTCATCCTAGTGTATCTCCTTGGGGAGCTCCTGTTCTCTTTGTAAAGAAGAAGGATGGGTCGATGCGGTTGTGCATTGACTATCGGCAGATGAATCGAGTCACTGTGAAGAACAAGTATCCGTTGCCTCGTATTGATGACTTGTTTGATCAGCTGCAGGGCACGTCAGTTTACTCCAAGATTGACTTGAGATCTGGGTATCATCAGTTGAGAGTCCGCGATCAGGACGTAGCCAAGACTGCATTTCGTACTCGCTATGGGCATTACGAGTTCCTAGTAATGCCATTTGGTTTGACTAATGCGCCGGATATATTCATGGATCTGATGAACCGTGTCTTTAGGGAGTATTTGGACAAGTTTGTCGTGGTCTTCATTGACGACATCTTGGTGTATTCGCGTAATACGAAAGAGCATGTTTCTCACTTGCGATTGGTACTGCAGACTCTTCGAGATGAGCAGTTGTACGCCAAGCTGAGCAAGTGTGAGTTCTGGATGGATAGAGTGGTCATTCTTGGCCATATCATATCCAGGGAGGGAATTTCTGTTGATCCAAGCAAGATTGAAGCGGTGCTTAATTGGTCGCGTCCGACAACGGTTGCGGAGATCCGTAGTTTTTTGGGTCTAGAAGGGTATTATCGTCGCTTCATTCTGAACTTCTCTCAGTTAGCTCGACCTTTAATGCAACTTACTCGCAAGGGTGTGGATTTCGAGTGGTCCTCCGAGTGTGAGGAGAATTTCTGTGAGCTTCGACGGCGGTTGACTTCTGCGCCGGTGTTGGCATTACCGTCCGGATCTGGAGGGTATGTGGTTTACACGGATGCTTCTCTTCAGGGGTTAGGTTGTGTCCTGACTCAGAATGGGCATGTGATCGCATACGCTTCTAGACAGCTGAAGCTTCACGAGGACAACTATCCAGTCCATGATTTGGAGTTAGCAGTCATTGTGTTCGCTTTGAAGATCTGGCGTCATTATCTGTATGGCGAGAAATTTGAGATCTTCACTGACCATAAGAGTCTCAAGTATTTGTTCACTCAGGAGGAGTTGAACATGAGGCAGAGACATTGGATGGACTTGCTTAAGGACTATGATTGCGAGATAATGTACCATCCGGGAGTTGCTAATCTCACCGCTGATGCCTTGAGTCGCAAGGTGCGACTATCCGCACTTCAGACTTGTTCGATGTCTAATGCGATCAGTGACTACTGTACTTCAGGTTATACCTTCAAGCATAAGAAAGGTATGCAGAGTATCCAGATGTTTGCGATATTATTTGAGCCAGCTTTGTATTCGCGGATCCGAGATGCTCAGATGTCTGATTCGAAGACCCAGCGTTTAGCTCGTCTAGCTAACAAGGGTAACTCGTCTGGATTTCATTATCAGTCAGATGGCTTTCTGTGTTTGTCTGGTAGGCTTGTGATTCCGCAGGATGAAGAGTTGCGAGAGGAGATTTTGTCTCAGGAACATCGCACTAAGTTGAGTATTCATCCTGGGAGCAACAAGATGTACAAGGATCTACATACTCATTTCTGGTGGAAAGGAATGAAACGCAGTGTTTATCAGTTTGTTTCGAGATGTTTGGTGTGTCAGCAGGTCAAGGCAGAACACCGAAGACCTGGAGGATTGCTTCACAGTCTGCCTATTCCTGAATGGAAATGGGAGTTTATCACAATGGACTTTGTGACCCATTTGCCGGTGTTCCCGAGGAACTGTGATGCTATCTGGGTTGTGGTGGACCGATTCACCAAGTCCGCGCATTTCATTGCCTATAGCCGAGAGTACTCTGTGGATCGCATGGCTCAGATGTACATTCAGGAGATCGTTCGACTTCATGGAGTGCCTGTGAGCATTGTCAGCGATCGGGACCCCAGGTTTACTTCTAGATTCTGGGGGAGTGTTCAGCGTGCGATGGGTACTACTCTCAGTTTGAGTACTGCCTATCATCCGAAGACTGATGGTCAGTCGGAGCGCACTATCCGTACTTTGGAGGATATGCTTAGAGCTTGCGTCATGGATTTTGGTTCAGCCTGGCAGGATCATTTGCCATTGATCGAGTTTGCGTACAACAACAGCTATCATACTAGTATTGGTATGGCACCTTTTGAGGCGTTGTACGGGCGACGTTGTCGTACTCCACTCTTCTGGGAAGAAGTGGGGGAGAGACAGGCTGAGGGACCGGAGTTTATCCAGCAGGCGATAGACATTGTTGATCAGATCAAGAAACAGATTAAGACTGCACAGGATCGTCAAGCCAGTTATGCTAATATCAAGCGTAGGCCTTTGCAGTTCGATGTCGGGGAGAAAGTGTTTCTGAGAGTGTCACCTTTCCGCAAGATTCTCAGATTTGGCCTTAAGGGCAAGTTGTCTCCCAGGTTTATCGGTCTGTTTGAGATCTTGGAGAGCATTGGCGATTTGGCTTATCGACTAGCTTTGCCACCGCATCTATCCAGTATTCACGACGTGTTCCACGTATCTCTGTTGCGACGGTATGTGGCGGATGAATCTCATATTCTGCAACGGTCTGAGGTTCAGGTGAGCAAGGATTTGACCTATGTTGAGAAACCTATTCGTATCCTGGATTATAAGGATAAGGTTTTGCGGAACAAAGTCATTCCTTTGGTTTTAGTTCAGTGGCAGGCACTGAGGAAGCTA
The DNA here is from genome assembly GCF_033568475.1 of Henckelia pumila. Taxonomy (NCBI): domain Eukaryota; kingdom Viridiplantae; phylum Streptophyta; class Magnoliopsida; order Lamiales; family Gesneriaceae; genus Henckelia; species Henckelia pumila. Next base: position 43,700,161 of record NC_133120.1, read on the forward strand.
CTTGGGAGCTTGAGGACAGGATGCGTGAAGACCATCTTGAGTTGTTTTGATTTCATTCTTAAGTTGTATTCAGTTGCAAAATCTGTAAACGTTTGATTTGAATAAAGAATGTTTCTGATTTCTGTATTACATTCAGTACTTAAGATCTGATTTCGAGGACGAAATATCTTAAGTGGGGGAGAATGTAGTAGCCCGTAACCAAAATTAGTAATTAAGGAATTAATCATAATTACTTGGATAGAGTTCGGAAGCTCCGAAGGTAGGTTCGGAAGTTTCGAACAGGATCGGAAGCTCCGATGCAGGATCGAAAGCTCCGATGGTATTACGTCAGGCATGACGTGTGGCAAGATCGGAAGCTCCGATCCCCTATCCGAAGTCAACAAGTGATATTTTGACATGTGGCAGATCAGGATCTTCGGAAGCTCCGATGGCAGGATCGGACGTTCCGATTGAGGTTCGGACATTCCGATCGAGGATCGGAAGCTCCGATCGTTTTCTATAAATAGAAGGCCGAGAATTCATTTTCAAATTGCTAATTCCGGATTTCCTCTCTACTCTAGTCGTATTCGAGTTGTTCTAGCCTTCCTAGGCTTGACCCGGGAGTCGTCGAGGCGTTCGATAGTCGTGGCAGAGTTGTGCCCAAGTTCTAGAGGCATCGACATCAAAGAGCTAACGACGGACGAAGGTATAGCTTTTGCTTCCTATAAATATTTAGGAGTATTCAATAGCTTAGTTAAGGCTTTTAGAGCACTTTAATGATAGTAGTATCATTTGGCAGTGTAGAGCAGACTATAGGCGTGGACCTAGAGTTGGTAGAGCTTGCACTGTTTTGAGGTACGAAAGTACTGTTCGAGATATTCTGACTGAGTATGCATGTATTATGTGACTGCATGGTTTATATGTCATTGATTTATGCTGCATTCATTTGCATACTGAGCTATCTCCTTCGAGATGTCTGTTATTAGGGTTTTTCCCTATCCTATTAGTGGTTAGACTTCCATTGATTTGGGTCCGGCATATCCACTTGTATTATGGTATGGGAGCCACCTCCTGAAGCGACGGCATAGCGTGCTACATACCAGGGCCCGGTTTGTCTCTGTTATCTGATCCTTGACCTCGAGTTTATAGGGAGTTCACTTTGCATGCATGTATACTCATACTATCGTACTGAGCGTTTTATGCTCACGTCTCGAACTCTGTGTTTCTGGACACCCTATTTCATAGGGCAGGTTTGCGATTGGATGAGGCGGGTGGATCCAAGAGGGGCTAGTCAGTGGTCGACCAGCTAGGGGCTTCGTCTAGGTTTTATTTCTGTTGTTTTGAGGTTGATACAACTATTCGATTTGGTTGTATATTATTTGGATAAATTATAGATTTCTTTACTTGGGATTATATAATGTTTATGGTTTCCGCAGTTTTATTCTGATATTTGTTTTATTAAGGTAATTGCATGCCTAAGTTCTGTTAGTAGGTGATCCGGGTAAGGGTCACTACACACCTTATCCTTATGATCCAGAATAATCAAAGGTCTCTCCACATACGTTGAATCTGTATCCAACTGTACCTAAGATGGCTATAAAATATGAAACTAATTTGCCACATACCGTCGCAATAGTGATACAGGGAACACATCATGGATTCTAGACAAATACGACAGCAAAGCAAGTCTGTAAGCTAAATCTCCAACAATTTCCAAGATCTAGAATGGACCAATGAATCTCGGAGATAGCTTTCCCTTGAGACCAAATCTCAATATCCTGCGAAAGGGTGAAACTTTTAGGAACACTTTTTCACCAACCTGGAACTGCGAAGGTTTGCGTTTGGCATTAGCATAACTGGCTTGTCGGTCCTGTGCAGTTCGAATGCGTCTCTTAATCTGATCAACTATATCAACGGCCTGCTGCATTAGTTCTGGTCCTTCCACCTGTCGTTTCCCAACTTCTTTCCAGAACAATGGAGTACGGCATCGCCACCCGTACAACACTTCAAATGGTGTCATACCAATACTGCGATGATAACTTTTGTTTTATGTGAATTCAATCAATGACAAATGATCTTTTAAAACTGGACCAAAATCCATAATACAAGCTCGTAACATATACTCAAGAGTACGGATCATGCGTTATGTCTGCCCATCTGTCTCTGGGTGATGCGATGTACTCAAACTGAGAGTAGTGCCCAAATCATGCTGAAAACTCCCCCAGAACCTTGAGTTAAACCTTGGGTCTCTATCACTGACAATACTCACAGGTACTCCATGGAATCGTACAATCTCTTGAATGTACATGCGAGCCATGCGATCAAAAATTCAATCTCGGTTATACGGAAGTAAATGCACTGACTTGGTGAGTCGATCCACCACAACCCAGATAGCATCACAATTCCTCTAAAGCACTGACAAATGGGTGATAAGTGCATTTTGTATGCATTATTTCATGTTATTTTTATGTTTATTTTGTGTGCATTCATATTATTTTTATGCGTTTTTATGTGTTTTAGTTCATGTGTGTATTTCACTCCTTTGGTTAATTTTGTAGGAAAATGGATTTTTGAAAAGTTAATTACGGAGCAGCCTTGATCTAAAAATCATATTTAATTTTAGAAAGATCCAAATCCGATCTTCACCGTTCATAATGAATTTCAAGATGTTTTGAAGCTGCAGTCCAAATTTCAGGTCAATCCGACGACTAGAACTCAAGATATGAATTTTTCAAAATCGTCGCTCGGAGCAGGTTGAAGGTTGCGCTGATGGTGAGAGTTGTTGCGCGTTTGCCCTTGTCTTGGCGCTAATAAGCATGGGAGAAGCGCTAACGCGCTGAGAAACAAGTTGTTAGCACAAGAATTAGCGCTATCGCGCTTTATGGCTGTGGTTGGCGCAAGAATCAGCGCTATCGCGCATGTTCAGAAATAAAAGAGCGCGCGCGCGAGGGAATTATCTCGCGCACGCGCAAGAGGAAATTCCAGAGAATTGTGAGAAGAACGCGCGCGCGCGAGAGGAAGTCTAGTCACTGTTTTATATAACTCCAAGGCGCCAAAAACTTGACCGGATAAATCGGTGAAATAATGAATTACACACCTCCGGATTTTGCACCCGGTATTGCTTTAGCCCCAATAATTACCCGCTGACTTAGCTACAACTGGCTAGGATACGAAAAATCATTCTATTTTTTCTTTCTAATCCCCTCGTCTATAGCCCGGATGGAGCATCAATCCCATTTTACCCGCATACTTAGCCTTAAATTTAATTTTTTTTTTTTTAGGATTTTAATCCTTTCAAGGCCCGGATGGAATTGTATATAAATTTTTTCTAGGTGCGCCCAAGATCATAAGTGTAAACTAGAGCCTCATCAAAATTCATAGAACACAATCAAGATCCACAAACCACCTATTGTCGTGCAATGGTCAAACAGACAGAAACTTCATCAAATCTTTTGTTACAGTCCACTGGTCTAACACAAGTGCTTATAAATATTCACGGTTCAACCTACAGTTTCCCATGTCAAGCCAAGAGCAAAATTTTTCAAAAAAAAAAAACCACTTTCTTCAAATAAACTCCATCATCATTGGCTATTATGACTCATCTCACTCATGCAAGACTAAACAAACAACAAAACATAATGATATGCATGAATACAAACTATATGCAATAAACTATACCAAATGAATGCAAACAACAACACAAACAAAACTAATCTACCCCTCATACTTATCCAAAGCATTGCCCTCAATGCTTCAGAACAATAAACAGAATGCAAGACAAACAAAAACACAATGAAAACAAAAATAACACTCCCCTGGTTTTCGATGCATTCTCTTCCTTCTTGACAGTATCCTCTGGGACGGTATCAGCAGTCTAGATTATCGGCGGGCACGACTAACTGGCATGGGATAGAAACAATAATCAAATAAAAACAAAAATAAAAACCAAAAACATAATAAAAAAAACAAAAACACTGGGTTGCCTCCCAGTCAGCGCTAAATTTATAGTCTATAGCACGACTATACTCCTCTTTGAGTGGCGAAATTCAAGGTGGTTTATCCACCGTCTGTGAAAAACTCGAATCAGTCCTGCACTTGCATGCTACATCATTAAAGAACTTGTGCAAGGGATTAATTCCTGCAGACAACTGCACCTGCAGACATGCACCAACATCATGCATCTCATCAACCAAACGAATAGCAGAACAAGATTTTAAAATTGGGCTCTCAGTAGCCGACTTAGACATAGTAAAAACTACTTGTTCATCGTTCAATCTCAGAACCAACTCTCCCTTCTCAACATCAACTAGGGGTCTACTAGCAGCAAGAAAAGGACGCCCTAAAATCAGTGGAACCTCACAGTCCTCATCCATGTCAAGAATAACAAAATCTACAGGGTATATAAAGTGTTCTATCTTGACTAGGACATTTTCTACGATCCCTCTCGGATATTTAATAGAACCATCAGCAAATTTAAGAGAGATAGCAGCAGGTTCTATATTTTCAACTCCTAATTTTCGAGCAATAGAATAAGACATTAAATTAATGCTCGACCCAAGATCATACAACACATTCTCAAAAGATAGACTTCCAATATGACAGGGTATAGAAAAACTCCCTGGATCCTGAGATTTTGTTGGAAGCTTCTTTTGCAACACCGCCGAGCACTCTTCCTTCATTGTGACTTGCGTAAGATCATTCAGCTTCTTTTTATTTTTCAGCAAGTCTTTCAGAAACTTTGCATATCTCGGCATCTGAGCTAAAGCATCTGCAAAAGGTATGTTAATATGCAGTTTCTTGAAAATTTCAAGAAACTTCTTAAATTGAGAATCAAATAATAGTTGCTTAGCTCTAAGAGGGAAAGGTAAAGTAGATAAATCAACATTTTTATTAACTTCAAATTTTGAAGTCTTACCTTTCTTACCTGTCGTGGAGGATTTTTCTGTACGCACCTCCTCTTTTTCTTCATCAATTTTCGGCCCTTCCACAGCCTTCTCGTCTTCCGGTTGCTTCTCAGACTGTTCAGATTGTGATCTCGTCACTACCATAATTGCATTCACGCTTTTGGGATTGAGCTCAGTGTTGCTCGGTAGAGATCCAGTAGGACGATTTGACAATTGGGAAGCAATTTGACCCATCTGACTTTCCAACCTCTGCATCATAGCTTCTTGATTTTGTAAACGAGCCTCAGTACCCGCCACATATTTCATCATTATTTCCTCAAAGCTCGGCTTCTTCTCCTCTTGTTTGGACTGCCAGTTCTGATTATAATTGTTGTTGTAGGAGTTGTACGGCTGCCGTCTTTGATTTCCCATAAGATTTACAGCATCAACTTCAAACAACTGCTGATCCTCTTTCAGATTCCCTTGTGTTGGCGCTGTTTTCATGAGTGCCACTTGATGTGTTAGAGAGTCGATCTTAGCGTTCAGGGCCATCAAAGCATCGACCTCTAGAATTCCACCCTTATTTTCCTTCTTTACATCCGGCCACCCAATATTACTCTCTGCCATGTTGCCAATGATCTCCCAAGCTTCAGCTGGCGTCTTCCTGAATAAGCATCCATTGGCGGCAGCATCCAGCATAGATCGAACCGACTGATCGGCTCCGTTGTAGAACGTCTGGGTCTGCTGGCTTTGAGTAAGATTATGCTGAGGACATGTCCTCAACATCTTTTTGAACCTGGTCCATGCCTCATGTAGAGATTCTCCCTCCTTTTGCTTGAAAGATATAATATAAGAGAATAACTTAGCCATCTTCGTAGGAGGGAAATATTTCTTTAGGAATTCTTGGACAAGCCCCGTCCAAGTAGTAATAGAACCAGTCGGCAGGTCATCAAGCCACTCCAAGGCTTCGCACTGTAGAGAGAATGGGAATAACCGCAGTCTTACTGTATCAGAGGTTACCCCATTGACTTTGAAGGTGTCGCAGATCGACAGGAATCGCTCCAGATGAGCGTAAGGATCCTCAGTAGAAGTGCGCTTCATTCCTTTCCACCAGAACCGAGTTCGTAAATCCTTGTACATCTTATTGCTCCTCGGGTGAACACTCAACTTGGTACAATGTGCTTGACATAGAATCTCCTCCCTCATAGTATCATCCTCAGGTACCACAATATGTCCGGATAAGCACAGAAAACTATCTGACTGGTAATGTAATCCAGAAGTACTATCACTGTTGGCTAGCCTAGCCAATCATTGAGTCTTCGGATCAGACATCTGAGCATCACAAATCTAAGAATACAAAGCTGGCTCAGATAGCCCTTTTTATGCTTAAAGGTGAATCTTGAAGAACAATAATCCTGAATCGCACTAGAGATAAGACAAGACTGAAGTGCAGATACTCGCACTTTGCGACTCAAAGTATCAGCAGTAAGGTTAGCAGCACCTGTATAATATTTAATCTTGCAATCGTAATCCTTCAGCAAATCCATCCAATGTCATTGTCTCATGTTCTATTCAGCCTGAATGAATAAATACTTGGGACTTTTGTGATCAATGAAGATTTTAAATTTCTCGCCATACAGATAATGACGCCAAATTTTCAATGCAAAGACGATAGTTGCTAATTCGAGATCATGCACTGGATAATTCCCTTCGTGAACCTTCAGCTGTCTAGAAGCGTATGCAATCACATGCCCATTCTGAGTCAAGACACAACCTAATCCTTGCTTCTGTATACCTCTAGAACCACACGGTAGTGCCAACACAGGCGCATAAGTCAACCGATGTCGAAGCTCACAAAAGTTCTCCTCACACTCTGAGGACCACTCGAAAGTTACGCCTTTCTGAGTAAGTTGCATCAAAGGTCAAGCTAACTGCAAGAAATTCACGATGAAATGGCGATAATATCATGCCAGACCCAGAAACTACGAATCTCAGCCACTGTCGTCGGGCGCGACCAATTCAACACATCATCAATCTTGCTCGGATCAACTGATACTCCATGGCTGGATATAACATGGCCAAGGAACACCACACGATCAATTCAGAACTCACACTTACTCAGCTTTGCGTAAATTTGCCTCTCCCGAAGAGTCTGCAAAACGAGTGTCAAATGATATGAATGCTCATCCAAATTATGAGAATACACCATAATATCATCGATGAACACAACCACAAACTTGTCTAAATACTCTCTGAAAACACGATTCATCAAATCCATGAATACATTCGATGCATTATTCAACCAAATGGCATCACCAAGAACTCATAATACCCATATCTAGTCCGAAATGCAATCTTGGCTATATCCTGTCCTTAACTCGCATCTGATGATACCCAGATCGCAAGTCAATCTTGTAATATACCGAAGTACCCTGAAGCCGATCAAATAGATCATCTATACGAGGCAAAGGATACTTATTATTGATGGTCACACGGTTCAACTGCCGATAGTCAATATACAGTCGTATAGACCCATCTTTCTTCTTCACAAAGAGAACAGGAGCTCCTCACGAAGATACACTGGGATGAATATATCCCTTGTCCAAGAGATCATACAACTGTTTCTTCAACTCACGCATCTCTGTCGGAGCCAGAAGATACGGTTCTCGCAAAATAGGTGACGTCTCTGACATTAATTCAATGCCAAACTCAACTTCCCGAAAAGGAGGAAAACCCATAATCTCATCAAGAAAAACGTCAGAAAATTCATTAACGACTGGAAAATCTCCTATACCAACACTCTCAGTGTACATATCAACTGAATAGATGACGTATCCTTCCCCTCCTGACTCCAGAGCTCGACAGGCTCTCAAAGCAGATACCAAAGGCATCGAAGGTCGCGCTCCCTCACCTTAGAGAAACCAACTATCATCCCAACCGGATGAAACCACACAAGTTTCTAGTAACAATCCACAGAAGCTCGGTACGTGGTTCACATATCGATACCCAATATGCAGTCAAAACCTTCCATTGCTAACACAATGAGATTCGCTGTCAAAACATTACCCTCAAATTATAAAGGACAACCCAAAACTAGACGTTTAGCCTATGCTGACTGACTAGTTGGTGTAGAAACATAAATTACTACGTCTAGAGAAATATAGGTTAGCTTGTGACGCTTGACAAAACGTGCAGATATGAAGGAATGAGATGCACCAGTATCAATAAGAACAAAAGCAGGGATACTGCATAAAAGAAACTTTTTCGCAAGAACCCTCTCATTCTCCTCCACAGCTGATCATGACTCAAAGCGAACACTTGACTCGGAGCTCGTGGTCGCAAATTAGAACCTCCAACTGATTGCCCCGGTGGCCTCTGCTGGACTGTAGTATGAGAACCAGAACCTGCTCCCTTAGCCTGTGGACAATCCTTCTTGAGATGACCAATCTCGCCGCAACGAAAACAAGCTCCTGCAGCCTTGCGGCATTTATCCATCGGGTGATTCTTCCCACAGTGAGCACACTGACCCTTCCCAAAATGCATAACTCCACCGGATCCAGGGGAAGAAGTAGTAGAAGCAGACTTCTTAAAATACTGGGCATGAGGACCTAAAGAACTCGTGGGTTGAGAATACTGAAGCGTTCTACCATGGTTCACACTGATCTCTGTCTTCCTACAACGGTTCAGTAAGCTCTCATAAAAAGTGGGTCATCACAGACAGTGATCCAGTCGAAAATCTCCTGGTTCAATCCTTGCAGGAAGTGATCATACTTCGCCTTAGCACTGGATCCAATATGAGGACAATACGGGAGGAGGTAAATAAACTTATGCTGATACTCATTAACAGACAAGGATCCCTACTTCAAATTAAGCAACTCAATTGTTTCCGCCTGGCGGAGAGCTAGAGGAAAATGCAACTGACGGAACAATCTACAGAAATCCGCCCACCAGACATGCCCATGCTCCTAAGTAACGGTGCAGACGCAGATCTCCAACACTTACGAGCACATCCCTCCAAAAAGAAAGTAGCAGCCTCCATCTTCTGGTCCTTTGAACAATAAAAAACATGGAAACAATTCTCCATATGCTCGAGCCAGTCCTCAGCCACTTCAAGAGTTTCGCTTCCTACTAAGGGCTTAGGTCCCATCTGCAGGAACTTATGCATCTCAAAACAACGTCTCCCCTCTCTATGATAACGATGTGCACGAGAACGTCTGGGAACATCGTCATCTCCCCACCGACCAATACTACCGTGACTCTCCTCATCTCTATCAGCCATCTGAAAATATTAATGCATATCAAACACCCAAGAGCCAAGTATAAACCCCAGAAATATCTTATGCATGCTTTGATACCATAAATGTAGTGACCCACACTGTGATCACCTAATAATCAGAAACTTAAGCATGCAATAATCTTAATTAAAACATAATAAAAAATTATCAGTGGAAAACACCAAAGTTATACAACCCAAGCAAAAAAAATCCGAATACAAAGTTATTACAACCAAATCGAAATAACTACTCAGTATCAAACCAACAAGTTCTGATACAATCCTTCGAATAAGCAAAAACTCCCAACAACTGCTAAAAATCTGCAACTATGTCTAAGCCTTCTGATCCATTCAACCTAAGGCGTGTCCCGTAGAATAGGATGTCCAAGAAACACAAAAATATGAACGTGAGCGAACTACGCTCAGGACTAAAGTATGAGTATACAAATATTATATGAGCATGAATGCATGTGTATGGGTCAAGAAACTCTGATCAAACAGACTCGGCGCCAAAGTATGTAGCACTATGTGTCGTCGCACCAAAAGGTGGCTCACAGACTGTAGTAACCCAGAATCCATTTAAGATAATAATATGATAATCATGAATTAAGGGTTAGTAATTAACCAATTCCGGGGTTTAATCAAACTTCAGAAATAAGAATTGGGCTTCCAAAGTTTTGGCCAGTTCGGACGGTCCTAAGAGGACTTCGCACGATCCGAACTCAGCAACCCGGGGGCTCCGAAGAGGACATGTTGAATTCGGAGTTAAGGCATGTTCGGACGGTCCGAACCAAGATCGAATAGCCCGAACTCCCTTATTCCAAGCAGGCAGGATTACTCAGCCATGGATTTTGACAAGTGTCGTATTTAGAACACTTCGGGCCGTTCGGATGGCCCGAAGTGGCGATAGGACGGTTCGAACTCGACGTGTTTTGCATGTAGGCGTTGAGCTGGATCGGACGATCCGAACTCGAGTTCGAAGGGCCGAACTTGACCAGAAATTTTCCTATAAATAGGGGTGGTCTTCAAATTCATTTCTGATTACGAATTTCCGAGTTTCCTTCTTCAGTTATATAGTATGAGATATACACTTGAGGGCCCTATCGGTTATTATAGAAGTAATGGAATAACCAAGGTGTGGTTATAGTCATCCGGGACTAGCGACTTCAAAGGGCTTACTACGGAAAAAGGTATGGTCCGGGAATCTATTTATGTTTTGTGAGTACTTATTAGCATAGTTAAGGCTTATAGAACTTGTGTAGTGATACAGTGAACTTTTGAATATAGACTTGGAACCTAAGATCCTACTAGACTTGAACTAGCCTAGAGGTATGTACACATTGACTAGATTACCAGCGAGTATACATGTTTATGTGTTGCATTTATTTGGCATTACTATATGGCATGATATATGATTTACCATTTTCCATATTCATATATCATGTGCATATACACGTTGAGCCTATACCTTGTTATACCTGATTATAGAGCCGCTCAGCTCTATACCTGTTAGTCTGTCATTGAGAGTACCGCGACGGCGGGGACATGCATGTCTGATTACTCTGGTGTACTAGACGAGTGTGGTTGAACCTTGTGGTTGATCCTTGAGGTTACAACACTCATGTGGCGCCTGTACTGAGCATGACTTATCAGATGACCCTTACCAGTCATCACGATTGCATGCATCATATACATATGTTTACTCATGTTTATGTACTGGGCGTTAGCGCTCACGTTCTAGTTATTATCTTGGACACCCTATTCCACGGGGCAGGTCGCAGGATGGACGGAGCTGGTAGTTCGAGGCAGGACTAGGGAGCCAGAGCTTTTCAGGGGATTTTATACAGCAAGATTTGTTTAGATGTATAATGTTTTAGTCAGTTGTAGTTTAAGCTTTTAGATATGGTTGTATTACTACAGTATTAAGCCTTGGATATGTTGTACTAAGCTGATATGTAATATATGAGTTATGTTTCCGCACGTTTTACTCTGTTAAGCATTTTTGCTTTATTAAGTTTAATGCATGCTATTAGTTGTCAGTTAGTAGGTGATTCAATGTAGGGTCACTACATTTTTGGTATCAGAGCATGCTTAGATTTTGGGATTAGTACTTGGGATTTAGTTTAGTCATGAGTAATTATTGCGCATTTGAGATTTTAATGTGCAATTATTTTCAGATAATGGTTGATGGAGGTAACGAGAGTCATGGTAGCGTTGGCCAGAGAGGTGGTCATCATCGTCACCATTGCCATCATCATGAGGATCGACATCGTCCTCACGAGGGTAGACGTCGCTACACTATCAATAAGTTTATGCAGGTGGGATGACCACTTAAATCAGTGTGAATAAATTATACTGGGAAGCATAACAGGTCAAATTATAATAAAGTGGACAAAGGTCCAGATGTCGAACCCACAGGGACTGTATAAATATGACTACCAGAATATGATTATTCCTACTTAATCTAGACAAATTAATAAAAGTGATTTCAGGATTTCAAACTAAGAAATTAAATTGTAAATAACTCAAAACACAACAGAAATTTTTGATTAAAATTCAATTTGGGAAAAATTTGATCAAAGACTCACGTAGGTACCAGACAATTCATGTAACAAGCAGTCGATTTAAGACATCAGACTTAATATTAATTCACGGAAATTTTCCTAAATTATTCAAAAGACTATTTCTAGAACAATCTTTAGTGACCCTTACCTGGATCACCTACTAAGCAGAACTTAGACATGCAATTAACTTAATTAAATAGAAATCAGAATTAAACTGCGGAAACCAAAAACATTATACAATCCCAAGGAAAGGAATCTGTAAATATCCGAATAGTTTATACAACCAAATCAAAAGCTGTATCAACCCAATGACAACAGTAAAAGAAAACTAGACGAAGCTCCAGCTGGCTGACTACTGCCTAGCCCCTCTTGGATCCACCCGCCTCGTCCAGTCGCAAACCTGCCCCAAGAAATAGGGTATCCAGAAACACAGAGTACGAGACGTGAGAATAAAACGCTCAGCACGAGAATATGAGTATACATGCATGCAAGTGAACTCCCTAAAACTCGAGGTCAAGGATCAGATAACAAAGACAGACCGGGCCCTGGTATGTAGCACGTTGTGCCGTCGCTTCAGGAGGTGGCTCACATACCGAAAATACCAGTGGATACGCGGGACCCAAATCGATGGAAGTCCATCCACTAATAGAATAGGGTAAACCCTACTAACAGACATCTCAATAGAGATAGCTCAAGATGTAAATGTATGCAGCATACAATCATGGCATATAAATCATGCAGTCACATAATACATGCATACTCAGTCAGGATATCTCGAACAGTACTTTCGTACCTCAAATACTAGGCGCGCTCTACCAACTCTAGGTCTACGCCTATAATCCGCACTACACTGCCAAATGATACTAATATCATTAAAGTGCTCTAAAAGCCTTAACTAGGCTATTGCATACTCCTAAATATTTTTAGGAAGCAAAAGCTATACCTTCGTCCGTCGTTAGCCCTTTGCTGTCGATTGTCTCAAAACTAGGCCACAGCTCCGCTACGACGCCTGGATCGCTATGCCACTTCCGGATTCTCAATGGGACGCCTAGAATTCCCTAGATCCGAGTTAGAACGCTAAGGAATCGAGAGAGAAGAGATGAAAGGTGTGCTCAAATGTGAGCCTCGGCACCCCTATTTATAGACCACGAACAGAACGTCCGTTCTTCAATGTTGCGTCCGTTCTGCCTGACAAACGTTGCATCCGTTCTGCCTGACAAACGTTGTGTCCGTTCACCATCGTTGCTTCCGATGGTGCCAATGTCACATCAAGTACGTAAGCAGTGATGCATTTCTGATGGCACGAACGTTGCATCCGTTCCTAGAACGTTGCTTCCATTCTGCCTGACCCTCCGGACCATTTCTGATCATTCTGGGTCTAATCCCGGGCTCTGTTAATCCATTAGAAGTCTCCTTAATCATGTTTATTGGATTAAATAACAGTTAATCACTAAAACTGGGTTCGGGCTACTACATTCTCCCCACTTAAGATATTTTATCCTCGAAATCAGATCTTAAGTACTGAATGTTAAACAAGATGCAGAAACATTCTCTTATTCAAATTGCAAAATTTACAGAGTTTACAACTGAATACAATTCGAAAATGAAATCAAAATAACTCAGGATATTCTTTGCGCATCCTCCTTTCGAGCTCCCAAGTGGCTTCTTCAGTGCCTCGGCGCTGCCACTGAACTAATACCAGGGGAATGACTTTATTCCGCAAGGCCTTATCCTTATGATCCAGGATACGAATAGGTCTCTCAATATAAGTCAAATTCTTATCCACCTGAACCTCAGACCGCTGTAGAATATGAGATGGATCTGCCACATACCGTCGCAACAGAGATACATGGAACACGTTGTGAATACTGGACAGATACGGTGGCAAAGCCAGACGATAAGCCAAATTGCCAATGCTCTCCAAGATCTCAAACGGACCAATAAACCTGGGAGACAACTTGCCCTTCAGGACAAATCTGAGAATCCTGCGGAAAGGTGACACTCTCAGAAACACTTTCTCCCCAAAATCAAACTGCAGAGGCCTACGCTTAGTGTTAGCATAGCTGGCCTGACAATCCTGTGCAGTCTTAATCTGTTTCTTGATCTGATCAACAATGTCTATCGCCTGCTGGATAAACTCCGGTCCCTCAGCCTGTCTCTCCCCCACTTCTTCCCAGAAGAGTGGAGTACGACAACGTCGCCCGTACAACGCCTCAAAAGGTGTCATACCAATACTAGTATGATAGCTGTTGTTGTACGAAAACTCAATCAATGTCAAATGATCCTGTCAGGCTGTACCAAAGTCCATAGTGCAAGCTCGAAGCATATCCTCCAAAGTACGGACAGTGCGTTCTGACTGACCATCTGTTTTCGGATGATAGGCAGTACTCAAGCTGAGAGTAGTTCCCATCGCACACTGAACACTCCCCCAAAACCTAGAAGTGAACCTCGGGTCTCGATCGCTGACAATGCTCACAGGCACTCCATGAATTCGAACGATCTCCTGAACATACAAACGGGCCATACGATCCACAGTGTACTCTCGGATATAGGCAATGAAATGCGCTGACTTGGTGAGTCGGTCCACCACAACCCAGATAGCATCACAATTCCTCGAGAACATCGGCAAATGGGTCACAAAATCCATCGTGATAAACTCCCATTTCCACTCCAAAATAGGCAGACTGTGAAGCAAACCTCCAGGTCGTTGGTGCTCTGCCTTGACCTACTGACACACCAAACATCTCGAAACATACTGATACACGCTGCGTTTCATCCCCTTCCACCAAAACCGAGTACGTAGATCCTTGTACATCTTGTTGCTCCCCGGATGAATACTCAACTTGGTGCGATGTGACTGAGACAAGATCTCCTCTCGCAACTCTTCATCATGCGGAATCACAAGTCTACCAGACAAACACAGGAAACCATCTGACTGATAGTGAAATCCAGACATATTACCCTCGTTGGATAGACGAGCCAAACGCTGGGTCTTCGAATCAGGCATCTGAGCATCTCGAATCTGCGAATACAAAGCTGGCTCAGATAAATTGCAAACATCTGCATACCTTTCTTATGCTTGAAGGTATATCCTGAAGTACAACAGTCACTGATCGCACTAGACATCGAACAAGTATGAAGTGCGGATGGTCGCACCTTGTGACTCAAAGCATCAGCGGTGAGATTAGCAGCTCCCGGATGGTACTTAATCTCGCAATCATAGTCCTTAAGCAAGTCCATCGAACGTCTCTGCCTTATGTTCAACTCCGTCTGAGTGAACAAATACTCGAGACTCTTGTGGTCGGTAAAGATCTCGAATTTCTTGCCATACAGATAATGACGCCAGATCTTCAAAGCGAACACAATAGCTGCCAACTCCAAATCGTGAACTGGATAGTTGTCCTTGTGCAACTTCAACTGTCTAGAAGCGTATGCTATCACATGCTCATTCTGAGTCAGGACACAACCTAACCCCTGAAGAGAGGCATCCGTGTACACCACATATCCTCCAGATCCTGACGGTAATGCCAACACCGGCGCAAAAGTCAACCGCCGTCTAGGCTCACAGAAATTCTCCTCACACTCGGAGGACCACTCGAAATCCACACCCTTGCGGGTAAGCTGCGTCAACGGTCGAGCTAGCTGAGAGAAGTTTAGAATGAAACGATGATAATATCCTGGTAGACCCAGAAAGCTACGAATCTCAGCAACCGTCATCGGTCGCGACCAATTAAGCACAGCTTCAATCTTGTTTGGATCAACAGAAATCCCATCCCTGGATATGATATGGCCAAGAAACACCATTCGATCCATCCAGAACTCACACTTGCTCAGTTTAGCTTACAACTGCTCATCCCGAAGAGTCTGCAGTATCACTCGCAAGTGAGAAACATGCTCTTCCGTATTACGCGAATACACCAAGATGTCGTCAATGAAAACCATGACAAACTTGTCTAAATACTCCCTGAAGACACGGTTCATCAGATCCATAAATATAGCCGGCGCATTAGTCAATCCAAATGGTATCACTAGAAACTCGTAATGCCCATAGCGAGTACGGAATGCAGTCTTGGCTATATCCTGATCTCGGACTCTCAACTGATGATACCTAGATCTCAAGTCAATCTTGGAGTAAACCGAAGTGCCCTGCAGCTAATCAAACAAGTCATCAATACGAGGCAAAGGATACTTGTTCTTCACAGTAACTCGGTTCAGCTGCCGATAGTCAATGCACAACCGCATAGACCCATCTTTCTTCTTCACAAAGAGAACAGGAGCTCCCCAAGGAGATACACTAGGATGAATGTACCCCTTGTCCAAAAGATCCTGTAACTGATTCTTCAACTCTCGCATCTCTGATGGAGCCAGACGATACGGTGCTCGAGAAATAGGCGAAGTACCCGGCATCAGCTCTATGCCAAACTCGACTTCCCTAGCAGGAGGAAAACCCGGAATCTTATCTGGAAATACATCCACAACAGGAATGCTCTCTATTCCAACGCTCTCAGCGGATAAATCAACTGCATAGATAAGGTAGCCTTCCCCGCCAGACTCTAGAGCTCGACAGGCTCTCAAAGCTGATACTAAAGGCATCGGGGGTCGCGCTCCCTCACCATAGAAAAACCATCTCTCACTCCTATCCGGATGAAAGCGTACTAATCTCTGATAGCAGTCCACTGAAGCTCGATAGGTAGTCAGCATGTCTATCTCCATAATTCAATCGAAGTCATCCATCGCAAGAACCATGAGATGTGCTAACAGAATATTCCCTTCGAACTCTAAAGGGCAACCCATCACTAGACGCTTAGCCAAAGCAGATTGACCCATCGGAGTAAAAACAGAAACTACTACGTCTAGTGCAATGCATGGTAACTTATGCCTCTTAACAAAACGTGCAGAAATGAAGGAATGAGATGCACCAGTGTCAATAAGTACGATAGTAGCACTACAAGAAAAACGGCCAAAGACAACGCTTTTTTCGCGTTGTTAATGTCCCCGAAAAAGCGTTGTCGTAGCCAGTATTGTAAAAGACCACGCTCAAAGACAACGCGGAAAAAGCGTTGTCGTTTTTGGAAAAGACAACGCTTTTTAAAGCGTTGTCGTATCTAAAAACGACAATGCTTTTTCCGCGTTGTCTTTGTCACAAAAAAGCGTTGTCGTAGTTCAAAAGCTTTTTAAGCGTTGTCTTTTTTAGTAACGACAACTCTTTTTCCACCTACGACAACGTTTAAAAAGCGTTGTCTTTTCTCAAATAAAAAACAAAAAAAAAATATAATTCACAAATTTTCAATATTATCACTCAATATTCAAATTTTTTTAAAATTAAATATAATATGTAATATTTCAATATTATAAATCATTCAAATATAACAAAAATCATTCAAATATAACAAATTATCGAATTCTTCATGTTCATCTCGGCCATTTGCACTATGGTTTCTGCCTCAAACCGGAGTCGGCGATCATACCAACTCTGAGAATGCTAAATCCATTTGGAGGACTGGAAATGTGCTGAACAATAGCAGCAAACAAGAATAACATTTTAAAGCGTTGGATTTGTCATGTAAACCCCTGCATAGAACAGTAAATTTAATAAGATCTGAATTTGTTTTGCTATATAGACCATCCCCTTTCAAAATGACCAAGTACAATAATATTGAACAAACATATAAATATGCTTATAATTGTATGTACACAACCCTTTTGGATGAGTTTTAGAAACTAACAGTACATATAATTCACTTTTTGTATAATCTGAAATATTGATTCAAAAAAAATATTTACATCTGTGTGCCAATGGCATGGTATGCTTATGATTTGATTTTAATTTTCAGCTCTACGCATACTAGAGGTCATTATTTCTATATACCGTAATTTTTTGTATATCCATAGCCCAAAGGAGAATTGATTATCTTGAGCACATAAAGTTGAAAATCCAGTGCACCTCCCATGACTGTTAAGTATGGAAAGCTTTCACACAAACAACTAGAGATGAAAAAAGTAAACCAATTTAGGATCTTCTACATCAAATAATAAGGAAGTCCGAGATGAGAGCCAAACTTTTGATTAGCTTTCTAGAGGACATCCCCGCAAAAGTTATAAGTCAATTCATGATTTTTCGATATTATCAACCCTTTAAGAGGCCAAGGTTCACGGCTGCCCACTTTAGATAGCTTTCACTTGACCAAAAGCATTCAGCACATGCACCTAAATATTCCTCTATAATGTGAAATTGGAATATAAAATATGGTCTCATTTTTCAGAAGAGGTTGTTTTCAAACTGACGGTGATTTCTCTTTATTTGTAAGGTTACTCTCTCACTTGTCCTATTTCCCTTCTTTTTTTTCATTTTTAATTTTATATAAATAAAAATAAATAAATCATTTATACAAAAATTGAAATTTGAAAATTGAATCATATTACATGGAAAATAATAATAATAATAACAAAAACAAAAAAATAATTTTCAGCAAGGAAGAAATAGTTACAAAAAATCTAAATTAATACTTTATGAAAAAATAAAGAAACCAAAGTTTTACCAACATTGTAAGTAAGTCAACTACGTAACCAGTGGCAAATATGATGCGCATATCCGCATATGACAT
Source organism: Henckelia pumila (assembly GCF_033568475.1). Taxonomy (NCBI): domain Eukaryota; kingdom Viridiplantae; phylum Streptophyta; class Magnoliopsida; order Lamiales; family Gesneriaceae; genus Henckelia; species Henckelia pumila. The sequence continues at coordinate 43,718,465 of NC_133120.1, forward strand.
TTAAAGAAAAATAGACATGATAAAATATGAAAAATGAAGTTAGTGCATTACAAAACCAAAATTAAAAATTTAATGTCGACCCATGCAAACAAAAAAAAATTATATGTTAATGGACAAGAAATCATAATTTAAACCAACTATATTGTTTAATGAAAAATTAATATTTTTAAAAATACAACTCGAGTTGTCAATTAGCTACTATACAATAACTCATAATCAATCTATGGAATGAAATATGTGATGCAATAGGAAAGTAAATTTCATTTTCATCTCTTAAGACTCTCTTCCAACCAAGTGTTATGGAGGGGGAAAAAAGAAAGAAAAAGTTTGGATTACCAGAAAAAAGGCAAGCAAGGGACTTTTGAGTATCCAAGATAGTTTGAAGCGCTGCAGCCTTAGAGAATCTGCATACTACATCACAGCTCACCACCTACCATGTAACCAAATAAAATATGAGAGTAAAATATTATTACATTAGCTTCAAGCAGTAAAAATACTCATAATAGGCAGCAAGAACATAAACACCAACAACAACCACTCCACTTCAAACCAACACAGTAGCTTATTACATGGGTATCGCTCGCACCTTCTGAATTCAAAACAATTGGCCAGTAGCTTATTGTCATTTAGAACAGGTTGACGTGAATGGACCAAACACAGCTCCGGTGTATGAATTCCTGAAGAAAAATACTGGGGGATTGCTTGGTGATTTGATTAAATGGAACTTTGAGAAGGATATACAGAAGGCACTGGCAGCAGAGAAATCCTGTCAAAAAATAATTAAAAACTCCACTCAATTTCAACTAATTGAAAACTGCCACAAATGTCCCCACATCCCCAAACCATCATCATAGATGATAACTTGTGAATTACACACACACACACGCGCAAATCTTTACATCCCAACAAAACAAACATGCAAAAGAAAACCCACAATTGAATGGTAATGTAAAGGATTCACCTTGGATTACGGGACAAATCAATCACCAAAAAAGAACTAATCCATTTGCAGAAAACACAGAAATGGCTTCAAAATCCAGCAAACTCCGAATAACTAAACAAATGTACACAAATCACAGAAGACGTAAGAATTCACATCTGTGATCAGTCACTTCATGATCTTTTATACTGCCAAATAATAAAAAAAAAAAACCAAAATATCATCAGGCTACATATGTTTTTCACCTAAAATTACAATAATCCCACCTTATGATGATAAGATATAAGCAGCCTGAGTCCTGATAGAACTAGGAATTAACATAACATTTTGCATCAAAGCAACAAGTTATAAGCCAGACCCAAATATCAAATACAAAAAATTTTCAGATTCAAACTCGCATCTGTTTTCAACAATTAATTAAAATGACAGCATTTTGATCACCAATCGACTGTAATCAGCGAGTTACTAAATAAAACAGAAACAACGCGCTTACGTTTTCCTCAGGGCTACATATGAATTCAACTCTTTGATCTGAAATAAAAAAGGAAATAAAATGAAAAACTTCACAAGAGTAAGAAAACAAAAACTGCATCAGTATTCAGGTGTTCTGGGTATCAAGATGCTACGAAAAGTCTAAAACAATTATCTAAACATGATGAATTCAAAGCATAAGACCCATGACAAAAATCAAAAGTATAATACATCAGAACATTAAGACCACATAAACCACTTAGAACTTTTAGAAGACCAATTTATAATCATTTTTTGCAACAGCGGCTTTGCATTCCACCATTCAAAATTGACCATTCCGCTGTGAGTATAATAATAGAATGCCATGATGATCATTAATGTAACATCCAGCAGTATGGTGCCCACTCACATAACCTCTATCATATACTGCTGCCTAAGAGTGAGCAAAAGTAACAAGAAACTAATATAACTTTATGATTTATCAAGCAAGTTGTAAGCTTTTCTCTAACTAATAGTAGATCGTGAACAAAGTTATGTTCATGAAGTTGTAGTAATTTGCAGGTGGTGTAATCTTTTTGTATCCTCGTTTCTTCCTCTCAAGAATGAAATGCTCTAGCAATCTTCATTTGTGTATCTCTATAATGGAGTCCGCCTATATTCCTGATAGATTACTAGTCAACCTAGACTCCACTCAAGATATGCTCATGCTTGATTGTCAACTTAGATCTGCCCCACATATTTCGAGTATCATTGATTATTTAAGTCATACAAAAATTGGCTCGATTTTCTTAGCTATGCTAAGGCTTCACTAAACATAAGTAACTGAAAAAAACTCCTCAATAGTCCGTTGGATACAACTAATGAGTGTCTGCTCTGGATTAATATGCTCGTAGAGACTCTATATACAATAAAACAGCCTTGAGGTTATAGTTGAAAGATCCTGTTAATGATCAATCTTCAAAATCATTTACATGTGCAAGCAATTGTTGAATTATCCATTATTCCGCTCATGGGAGTGTGCTTATCTGATTCGTTTTGCTAAATTCCACCTAATATCAGTCCAGATATATACGTTATCATCAGCAGAGTAGCCATTTAGCCTGCGTCATTTTCTACTAAAAATTTGCACGTGTATTTCCTTTCACTGTCTAATAATCAATGTAGGCAACAAATGGTCAATATTAGGGCAGGACTCAGGATTCAAGGGAAGGAGGTTGAGTCCTAACAAGGTGTTGAAACATGAATTTTGGAAAAAAATTAGACATGAAAATTTTAAACTTTTCTCATTCAAGAGACGACCTGCTGAATCTGCTCTTGGTCAATGAATTTTGCTCTTATTATCATGAAAAGATATGATTAATTTGACAGTTTGCTAGGTAAAATGGAAAGAAGTCAGCTGATGAAAACTTACTGTTGCCAAAATTTGCCAGTAGCTATTGATATTAATTTATCCAACTAATATATTCTTCACGTAGTCGAAATTATAAAACTCTACGATTAATCATTGAAATGATTATACCCAAAAAATCATTATAAAAGCATCACTAGGATCACTGACAAACAAAATTACATCAATATATATGATAAAAAAAACCCAAAGAATTAATATGATATTCTTAGAGATAGATCTGCCAACAAAGAGCCCCATGTAGCAGAATACATGATGATATATGGTTTTTTGTAAAAAAAGAACAAAATCCAGATAACAGGGCAAACCCACATGAAAGCAACACTGAGGAATGAGATTTTGAGCAGCCCAAAAAATAGAGCAAGTTGTATATGAGATTTTGAGCAGCCCAAAAAACACGTAACACCTCTATATATCTCAGTTTCTTACAAAAATTTCCACGCATCTAGCATTATAATATTATAGAGAAATATAACGAGAATTGAATCAATTGAAGACTATGAGAGCAATGACACTTCGACAATCATGTGGACTGTAAACACCCACTTAAAATCCTAAAGGACTTGTCGCAAATCCTTTAATAATTATTTTTTCAATCGTGACAGGCAACTACAAGAGCTACAAGAAGAGCATATTTTCATATTCACCTGTAGTGTCGTTCAATGAAGTGAAGATGTTCGACGAGAGCGTAGCAGCAGATGCAAGATGGGCTTCCCGACGGCCCGAGTGAGAACAGCAGTGAGATGGGTTTGTCTTTGATCTTGTCCTTCACGCCCTTCTTCCTCCTGCCACCTCCCCGTCGTCCTCAGAAGACTGCCATACATTAAATTTTAAAGATGAAATCAGAACATATATATATATATATGCTAGCCTAAAATTACAAAAGAAAAAAGGGACAAGAAGACGTACGGAGTTTTCAGAAGCTGGCGGATCGGCGAAAAAGACTGAAATTAACCGTACGGAGCTACAGAAGCTGCCGGATCGGCGGTGTTGAAAGAGAGAAAAAGGAGAAAGGGATCGGATGGGAGAAGTAATCGAGAAGAAATGGGAGAAGGGGTCTGATTTGGGGATTTGGAGATTATTATTTATTTTATGTTTTATTTTAAATAAAAATAATATTTTTTCTACAACACTTTTTAAAAAGTGTTGTGCTACATGGGGAAAAAACGCTAATAGATAACACTTTTAAAAGCGTTTTCTTTGACTCAAAAAAAATGCTGATTGACAACGCTTTTTAAAAAAAGCGTTGTCTTTGAGTAATAAAAAACATATAACCACAACGCTTTTCACTAAAAGCGTTGTCTTTTAAAAAAAACAACACTTTTCACTAAAAGCGTTGTCTTTTAAGTGTTGTGTTTGTGCATTTTTCTTGTAGTGTAGGTATACCATAAAGTAGAAATGTACCTGCGATGACCTTCTCATTCTCCTCCACAGCCTGATCATGCCTCAAGGCGAACACCTGTCCGAAAGCCCGCGGTCTCAAATGAGAACTCCCAGCAGGCTGTCCCTGCATCCTCTGCTGAACGGTAGCCTGAGAACCAGACCCTGAACCAGAACCGCCTCCCCCAGACTGTGGAATATCTCTCCGGAGATGACCAACCTCTCCACATCGAAAACAAGCTCCAAAAGCTTTGCGGCATCGGTCGGTCGGATGGTTCTTCCCACAATGATCACACATGTCCTTCTTCCCAAAACGGACAAAACCAGCAGAACCAGAGGAAGAAGAATTAGATCCGGACTTCTTGAAAGTCTGAGCACGGGGACCCAAAGAACTCGCAGGCCTAGAATGAGAGAAAGACCTATTTCGCCGAATGCTATCCTCCGCCTGGTGACACCGGCTCACCAAACCCTCGTAGGTCATGTCATTGCCAACCACCACACGGTCATGGATCTCAGGGTTAAGGCCCTGAAGGAACAGATTATACTCCATCTCAGAGCTGTCGGCAATCTCAGGGCAATAAGACAACAGATCAAAGAAATTCTGCTGATACTTGTCAATAGACATGACTCCCTATCGCAGAATCAGTAGCTCTCCCGCCTTCGACTGCCCAAGTGCAGGAGGAAAAAATAGCTTCTGAAAAGCTGTGCGGAACTCGGCCCAAGTGGCCACTCCTCTCGCAGTAACAAAGGGTGCAGAAGTAAACCTCCACCACCTACGGGCTCGCCCATCCAGAAGGTAACCCAGTGTCTCCATCTTCTGATCCTCAGTGCAGTGGAAAGTCTGGAAAGTCGTCTCCATGCGGTTTAACCAGTTCTCCGCACCCTCTGGATACTCGCCTCCAACCAAGGGCTTAGGACCCATTTGCAGAAAGTGGCGCACACTGAAACGATCCTCATCACGTCGACGATGATGACGCTCCCAACGACGCTCACATTCATCATCTCCCCAGCGTCCACCTCCACTACCATATCTACTCTGATCATCGTAGTTCGCCATCTACAAAAGTACCTCATGGTTATCTATGCAGAATCTAAATTCCCAAGAATGCTATGCATGCTCTGATACCATAAATGTAGTGACCCTTACCTGGATCACCTACTAAGAAGAACTTAGGCATGCAATTAACTTAATTAAACAGAAATCAGAATTAAACTGCGGAAACCAAAAACATTATACAATACCAAGGAAAGAAATCTGTAAATATCCGAATAGTTTATACAACCAAATCGAAAGCTGTATCAACCCAATGACAACAGTAAAATAAAACTAGACGAAGCTCCAGCTGGCTGACTACTGCCTAGCCCCTCTTGGATCCACCCGCCTCGTCCAGTCGCAAACCTGCCCCAAGGAATAGGAAATCCAGAAACACAGAGTACGAGACGTGAGCATAAAACGCTCAGCACGAGAGTATGAGTATACATGCATGCAAGTGAACTCCCTAAAACTCGAGGTCAAGGATCAGATAACAAAGACAGACCGGACCCTGGTATGTAGCATGTTGTGTCGTCGCTTCAGGAGGTGGCTCACATACCGAAAATACCAGTGGATACGCGGGACCCAAATCGATGGAAGTCCATCCACTAACAGGATAGGGTAAACCCTACTAACAGACATCTCAATAGAGATAGCTCAAGATATAAATGTATGCAGCATAAAATCATGGCATATAAATCATGTAGTCACATAATACATTCATACTCAGTCAGGATATCTCGAAAAGTACTTTCGTACCTCAAATACTAGGCGCGCTCTACCAGCTCTAGGTCTACGCCTACAATCCGCACTACACTGCCAAATGATACTAATATCATTAAAGTGCTCTAAAAGCCTTAACTAGACTATTGCATACTCTTAAATATTTTTAGGAAACAAAAGCTATACCTTCGTCCGTCGTTAGCCCTTTGCTGTCGATTGCCTCAACACTAGGCCACAGCTCCGCTACGACGCCTGGATTGCTATGCCACTTCCGGATTCCCAATGGGACGCCTAGAATTCCCTAGATCTGAGTTAGAAGGCTAAGGAATCGAGAGAAAAGAGATGAAAGGTGTGCTCAAATGTGAGCCTCGGCACCCCTATTTATAGACCACGAACGGAACGTCCGTTCCTCAACGTTGCGTCCGTTCTGCCTAGGGGTGTTATCGAGCCGAGCCGAGCCGAGCTCGAGTAGCACACTACTCGAGCTCGAGCTCGGTTGTAGTTCGAGTACTCGAGCTCGAGCTTTTATATTATATATATATAAAAATTAAAAATATATAAATAAATAAATAAATAAAATATTATATTATATATATTATAAAATAAATATATATATAAATATAACAAATAAAATAAAATAAATTAAATATTGTAAATAAATATATAAATATTATAAATAAATTAATATAGAAATATAATATAATATTATATATATTATAATTATATTTATATTATTTTTTAATATATATATATGTGGCTTATCGAGTAGCTCGCGAGCTACTCGATCACATAGTTTCAAAGCTCGACTCGAGCTCGATTGTATGCTCGAGCTACTCGAGCTCGAGCTCGAGCTCGGTCAAATCGAGCTCGAGTCGAGCTTTGACCGAGCTACTCGCGAGTTGCTCACGAGTAGCTCGGCTCGTTTACTGAAACGACCCTAACTCTATAATTAATAAATAAATATGCGAAATTTTTTTTTTTTTTTATACTTACTAAATAAAATATGTACATATATGCCCATACATATATGCACAGAATAAAAAGATTTAAAAATAAATAAATAAATAAATAAACAATTAAATAAAATGCATTCTTTAAATAAAATAAATATCTGAGTCAAACATTTAATTAAAAATACTGCATAAACAAAATGATCAAAATTTGCATGCACCGACAATATTCAATAAAATATTCAAAACTCACAACCACTGAAAAATAATATAAAATGTAACATGCCGACATAAATAAAACATGAATGTGACTCAGACATCTATCACGGTCACGGGGTCACTGCATGTCTGCTCATACATCCTCGCCTCCGGTGGGTACAACATCATCCTCAACGTCCTCACCTGCACCATACCAGTGTAGTGAGCCTAGAGGCCCAACATGCTAACATAACAAGGGTTTAAAAATAATTTAAAACAATTAAATACTAATACATACATATACATGAATGAGCATGCTTAAAAATTTCATAACATAACTTAACTTAAATAAACTTAAATAACATAATACATAACATTGTTGAGCAATTAATTTTCTAACATCGCATGGTTGTATCCGTAGTGTAACCTTAAATCATACATTAAATACTGATCAGCGTGGAAACCAACGTACGTGGCCGGTGACGAATCACCTCTTAAATTGGCAGTAAACTGCCCTTCAATCATATGGGGACGAATCCCCCTTAAATTGTCACACTACTTCAACTTCCAACATAAAATTTTCTTGCTCAACCTTAAACATTAAATCATGCATAAAATATTATTTCATGAATGCATGTACTTGAATAAAATGTGTCCTTCATATATATTTAATTTAATTTCTTACTAACATATAAATATTAAAATAACTTCAATGCATAAAAATAATTAAATATATAATCAGGACACATGCAAATTTTCTCATGGATGGTCTTGGACTGCTGGCCCTAACACTCAAGCCCATTTACTTAAATCTGGCCCATTAACACTGAGACTGGCCCGATAACATACTTAAGCCCAATAAAATTATTCTAAGCCCAATTAAATTAATTCAAAGCCCATAAAACATTCTAGGCCCAATAACAACTTAAACTGGCCCAATGGGCCCAAAAGCCCAAAGACTGGCCCAATAACTTTTATGGGCTCAAAAGCCCATAAAATTAATGGACTAACTTAATTAAAATTTTAAAAGCCCAAATAAAATTATTTTGGGGGTCCAAATAATTTTATTTCAATTTAATTGGCCCAAAAACCCATTAATTCATAAAATATTTTAAAAATAAAAAGACTCGAGCCCGGCCCACCAAACTCGGACCCGGACTCACTTAACCCGACCCACTACCTTACTGACCCGACCCGGACCACTGACCCGACCCGGGCCACACCTAAACCCTAGAACCCGAACCCAACACCCCAAACCCCTTCCCTAGTCGCGCCGCACGGGCAGCAGGCCTTCATCGCCTGCTGCCGCCCCGCTCCGGCCGGTCGTGGCCGGAGCGCCGCCGGCAGGACCTCCCCAGGGTCCTGCCGGTTCGAACCATACCCTGGCTCGAGCCCCATGCAGCCTGCTCGTCGAACCCGAAGGCCTTTCCCCCAAAACCCTAACCTGCACTCACAGCCCCTTCCAAGTAAAAAACCCGATCGGCTAGCCCTCATCCAGCCTGAAACCTGACCATGGTTCGATCCTTAGGCACCCAAGGACCCCTCCTGACCGAACCCTCAGCCCTGAACCAAGCCATGCCATCAAAAAAACGTGAACCATGAACATGAATGCAACCAACAAGCTTCAACCATTTTCTGAGAAAAAAATTACTTAAAGAATTTCGATGCCTACCCTTAACCTACATAATACATACTGATATGATGTTAAAAACAAGAAGAAAATCATGCCTTTCACCGATGAATTCAAAGAAAAACGGGCGTGAGACGACTCCGGGACGACGGGATGACAACAAGCTTTGGACCTCCAAAAGTGTGGCTATGGTGTTCTTGAGCTTTCTGGGTCGAAGGAGCTGATGAAGATGGTGGGGTGAGGCGGCTGAGTGAAGGTGAGTAATCGGTTGAGGGGATTTGGGCGATGATTTGGGTAGTGTAGGATAATAATTTAGGTAGATAATATTTTAATAACTAATTAGGAGATATTAACAACTTAAAAAGATCTCCTAACTAAATCAAATACTAGCTAACTTAATAAAATAATTAAATCCCGAAATAAAGAATTAAGAAAATTTTAAAGATAATAAAAAGTCATTAAAATGGCTTAATTTGGATAAAAATGGACTCCTAAAATTATATAAAATTAAATACTTAAAATTTTGAGATAATAAAACTCAAAATAATATTTTAGGGCTCTAAAAAGGCTCATAAAATAAATTGGATAGAAAGCTGTCATCTCGTCCGTCCACGGTCCCGTCTACGCGATCAAATAATTAAAATACTAAAAATCATAAAAATTACTAATTATGGGTTAAATGCTTAAAAATAAATTAAATCATGCACAAATAATTCACAAAATTATTTAACACATAAATCTAAAATTTAAATAATTAAATATCCTAATTATGCATGCGGATTTACGTATTTTAAAATACCGGGTGTTACATTTACACCCCTAGTTCTGACTGACGAACGTTGCATCCGTTCCTATCGTTGCTTCTGATGGTGCCAATGTCACATCAAGTACGTAAGCAGTGACGCATTTCTGATGGCACGAACGTTGCATCCGTTCCTAGAACGTTGCTTCCGTTCTGCCTGACCCTCCGGACCATTTCTGATCATTCTGGGTCTAATCCCGGGCTCCGTTAATCCATTAGAAGTCTCCTTAATCACGTGTATTGGATTAAATAACAGTTAATCACTAAAACTGGGTTCGGGCTACTACACAATCAAACCTATTCAAATATTGACGGATTAATCTTTCGTAATTCTAATCAAATTTGAATGCATGACGAACTGTGAAAATTCAGTTTACACCCAAACAGTATAATGAAACCAATTTTTATTTCTAGTTGGTTTTACAATATGTTGAATATTGAAATGGTCAAAATCGAAACCTCCTCTGTCGAACTGGAATCAATTAACATGCAAGCAAATAACTGTCCAGGAAATTCACAAGACAAATATAAATTCGATAAACAATAAAATAAAATAAAGTCTGAAAATCTCAAATAAACAAATCAAGTTTTCTACATAAATTGTCTGGCCCAATCACGTGGCCTTGATCGAAGAAAAAAAACTACTCAATAAATAAATTCATAATTCAAACAAAGTTTTAATCATGAAAAATCAAAAGAAATAAAAGAAAAGAAGACGAAATCTTCTCCTAAGCAGTAGCAGTAGCCGACCTCTCCCGTTCTCTGCGTCAGAAATTCTGGAACCCTTCAAAAGTATCAAAATCTCCTCTTTATAGTGTTTGAATCCCATAATAATTATTTTCCTTAGGCCACAAGGAATTTCTGAATTTTCTGACTCCCGAACTCGCGCAAGAGCGTGAAAGAGTCCTCGCTCGCGCGCAAGCCTTCAACACGTGTCTGAATTCTTTTCACATGCGCACGCGTGGCATTAGCTCGCTCGCGCGCGACCAGCCCTCAATCTCTGGAATTCTCTTCCGCGCTCGCGCAAGTTCTAATTTTCTTCATGCGCGATAGCGCAACACATAGCGCGGTTTCCCCTTGTTCTTGCGCGTTAGCGCTGCCTTCCTGCTCGTTTGCGCCTCCTTCATGCGCTATAGCGCTTGATTTCTTCCATTTGCACTACATGTTGTGCAAACGACTTCTTTAGCGCTTCAATCTTTTTTTTTCTTTTTCTTTTCTCTTCTCTTGCCTTCAAAACTCTTTTAAATTTCATTTTTCCTACAAATAGAACCCGAAGAATGAAATGCACACAAATGCAATAAAACACATAATAACACACAAAATAATATGAATGCACACAAAATAAACATAAAAATATCACGAACTAATGCATACAAAATGCACTTATCATGGGACCGAAACCCTTGTTAGGAGGTGAGAATCCTAAGGAAGCAAGGAACTGGATGGCCAGAATCGAGAATGCTTTTCGTGCTTTCGAATGTACTGAGAAGCAACAGATGGAAGTTCTAGAGTTTGTTCTAGATGGACGAGCACGTTTATGGTGGGATGCCAAGGCAGCTCAGGCGCATACTGAGAGAGTACGGATTAGGGGTGGGCGTTTTGGGTTGGGTATCAGATACCCAACCCTACCCGATCGGGTTTTACCCGATCGGGTCGGTTACTTTTTTAAAAAACGGGGTTCGGGTCGATATTGCGCTTTTCGGGTTGGTGTCGGGTAGTATAATTACTACCCAATCGGGTTCGGGTACCCGAAAAAACCCGACAAATTTTTTTTTTTTTAAAATTTATATCTATTTTCACCAATTTTGCTACATGATCATCAATATACTTTTCACTGTTTTGATATTATGTATAGATTAAAGTAACCGTCCGCTCCTAATAAACTGCAAACGGGGGAAATACCATGTTTCCTATCTTTTGACTTCTTAGTCCGTGCCTAAGAATACTTCTTGATGTGAATCTAGGATGCATGGAAGGCAAACACGACTATATTAAAATCGTACCCTCAATCCAATAACAAAAAGATTCTTTAATTTTGTCCCAATCTTTTGAACAAGTAAGTTTCGGATATCCACCTCTAGTTTACAACGAAACTAGCAACAGATAATCACGAGAAGCAAACAATCAATCACAAACGGAACCTTCAGAAAACTTGTTTGTAACAATCCACGAAGATAATCAATTGACAAACTCCACAAAGTAATTAAACTTTGATAAGTTTGATTTGATAAAAACAAAGCTTAAGGATTGATAAAAATCAATAATTCAATAACTTCAATAATCTGTCTCTCATGAATGAGAAGTTTACAATATATAAAAGAAATAAACTAGGAATCCTAATAGAATTAGACTAAAAATTTCCTGGTTGAATTATAATTCTAAAATTCTAAATATAATCCAAAATATTGCAAAATATATCAAAGATATCATCTAAAAGTTTTCTAATAGACTTATAAGACTCAAAATAACACAATATATCTAAATATATCAAAACCACGCACACACACTAACACGCTGAAGTGCGTGTGAGAGAAAGCAGGCGCGGGCGCGCATGGCCGTCTGTCCAACATCTTCAAAATTCACTCAGATGTGCGGGCGCGCATTGGAAAAAGCGCGGGCGCGCATAAGCTTCGGACTTGCTGACTTATTTTTGAATTTTCTTCACTTCCTTGATGATTTTGGACTTCAATATCACCATAACACCCTTCAAAAAGATCTTCCAGCATCTCAACTTGATTCCCATGAATTTCAAACCCTTCAACTCTCGATTGTAAATCACGGAGCAAATCTTGGGACAATATGAATCTTCGAGTACCTCCAAGATTCATATCAGACTCCCCTTCTTCAAAAAGATTTGTCCTCAAATCTTGCCCATTATCTACAAAAACCATGAAAAAATTAGAAACTTTAAAATTATTTTCCACATGCAATAATGTACCTTGCACACTCATAACCATATCAAGACTCACGAAATTTCTCATGCACAAATTAAACGCATCAACATCATTAGCATGCAAAAACATGATTAATATACCATTAAGCATAACAAAAATCAAGTTCCTCCCCTTCTTAGACCTAGTTAACTCTAACACAAAATTCATATTTAAATACAACCATTGTTTTCTAGGAATAAGAAACAATTCACATGCAATGTGTCACTCACAACCCCACTCAACATATCTCTTCATATGCAACCATATCAAATATTCATCCATTAGACTCATTCTTTTGGATCTCTCAAAATTACACTTCAAACTCTATACACATGTCATTTCATCAAACAAATCATGCAATGGCGAAAATATAAAGAAAAACTTATTTTCTTTAAATAAATACTTGCTCACATAAAATTTTTCATGAGCATCATGCAAACATAACTCAAACACATCTTTCAAATTATTATCCAATGCATTCAACTCCTTAACATTCTCAATCCACAAAAACTTTAAGAACAAGGTAGATAAAAATACGTACCTTTGTGATAGTGTAGTAACCACCACATACTTCTTACCTTGTTGACACTTAATCACCTTTCCATCAAGAACTCTCCTTCTATGAGGACTCACACCATGAATAAATAAAACAAGTTCTATTGCACGAAATACATTCAACTTTCTAACATGCTCATGACTCAAAAACTTCATATACAACATGATTAACATAACTCTATAATATTCAACATGCACATTAAAATTTTTGATATATACTAAGATAAAATCAAAGTATATCACAACAAAGTTGCCCATAGATGCATGTAAAACACAACCCATAAATCCCATGAAAGTATTACATACATTAGCTAGCCCAAAAGTTAATACTAGCCACTCAAGCAAATAGGACTTTTCACCTATGCTATTCATGCAACACTCGCACATATCAACATAAACCAAATCACTAACTCTTGTAGTATGCACAAACTCAAGAGACATAACATCAAGATTCGAAATCAAAGCATAATTCATAGCTAACACATTCTCAAATCCTTCAACAAAGTAATTAAATCCATGCAACATTGAATTGAGTTCATACCTTTGGAAGTTGACATTGGATTTATAGTTTAAACTTGAATTTAATTCATACCTCACAAAGGGAACAATTTGCAAACCTTCAACCCCACCTTGTGTATGACCAACTTTACATTGATCAATCATGCTTACTCTTTTAGCATTAGATCTCATTTGCTTACTCATCAACACATCTCCAAAATCCTGCAAAGAAGAACAAACAATGCTCGGGATTGAACCGACTAAATCATGACAATGAGATAAAACCTTCTTGTACAAAAGTACTTTAGGGATTTTATTCATTTAAACAAAATTTTCATCCTCACAGGACCATAATATTTTATTTTTTTATTGGTCACTTTCCTCTCTTTTTTTTCCTCTCTTTTTTTACCTCAAAGGCCATCTCACTCTTTTCTACACTCTTTCTTTCGGCCTCTAATATTTTTTTTTCTTTTTCTTTTTTCATGGCTATCTCACTTTTTTTATCACTTTTTTTTTTAGCCATATCACTCAAATTTTTAACTTCCAATTGATCCTCAAAAAATTCTTTTGGACTCAATTGAATAGAAACATTGCAAGACTTATCCAACAACAAATTACTAGTCTCACTTTGAACACCAACAGGACTCTCATTTATCACAAGAACATTAGATGACTCCTCAACACATACAAACTCACCTACCACTTCACATTTGCCAACACTAATATCACTATCAACCACGTCATGCCCAATAGAAGATTTCTCATCAAGCCATTCACCTTCCACCGCACAAATTTCAACACTCTCATCATCAATCAATGAAGTTTTATCAACATCAATTTTCTCAATTTCTTCAACTTCAACTTTTGATTCAACCTCCACTACAACATTAGATTCAAGCTCTACACGAGAATCCGCCACTTTCATCACAGCCTCATTAAAACATTGGCTCATATCATGCTTATCTTTTCTATGACACCATAAGCATGCAATATCAAAGGTACTAGAATTTGGAAGTTTAGATGTACCTTGATGTTCACGCTTGGAAACTCCACTTTTCTTCTCATTAGGAGCAAAATATGTCCGCATAGCTCTCTTCTTCTCATCTCATGTAGAAATAGGACTCATTTCATGTCTTTTTCTATTCACCACAACTTTATCCTACCAAGTGCAAGCATAGTCGGTAAATTCTTGTAAAACAAGTTTAACCTTCTTAGCTTCAGAAAAATCATGACCATCAAATATATGCTCTACTCTTTTCTCCCACTTCAAATACGATTCTGAATCCATATCTCCATGGAACGACGAAATTTTATTTTTCTTAATCCTATCCAAATAATATTCAAAATATTTTTCTCCACGATAACCATCATCATCTCTATACACATCAATTTTTCTCTCTCTCTCCTACTCCCATAATCAAATCTCCTTTCACTCTCCCTATACCCATCAAATTTTTTTTCAAACATTGTACTTGAATCAATGGAACCTTAAGCTCTGATACCAAATGATGCGAATCTAGGATGTATGGAAGGCAAACACGACTATATTAAAATCGTACCCTCAATCCAATAACAAAAAAATTATTTAATTTTGTTCCGATCTTTTGAACAAGTAAGTTTCGGATAACCACCTCTAGTTTACAACAAAACTAACAACAGATAATCACGAGAAGAAAACAATCAATCACAACGGAACCTTCAGAAAACTTTTTTCTGACAATCCACGAAGATAATCAATTGACAAATGTCACAAAGTAATTAAACTTTGATAAGTTTGATTTGATAAAAACAAAGCAAAGCTTTGGAAATTTTCTAGAGAGAATTTTTAAAGATTGATAAAAATCAATAATTCAATAACTTCAATAATCTGTCTCTCATGAATGAGAAGTTTACAATATATAAAAGAAATAAACTAGGAATCCTAATAGAATTAGACTAAAGATTTCCTAGTTGGATTATAATTCTAAAATCCTAGAGATAATGCAAAATATTGCAAAAGATATCAAAGATATCATCTAAAAGTTTCCTAATAGACTTATAAGACTCAAAATAACACAATATATCTAAATATATCAAATATAAATCAAAACCACACACACACACACTAACATGCTGAAGTGTGTGTGAGAGACACCAGGCGTGGGCACGCGAGTGTAAGGCGCGGGCGCGCATGGCCGTCTGTCCAACATCTTCAAAATTCACTCGGATGCGCGGGCGCGCATAGGCTTCGGACTTGCTGACTTATTTTTGAATTTTCTTCACTTCCTTGATGTTTTTGGACTTCAATATCACCATAACACCCTTCAAAAAGATCTTCAAGCATCTCAACTTGATTCCCATAAATTCCAAACCCTTCAACTCTCGATTGTAAATCACGGAGCAAATCTTGGGATAATATGAATCTTCGAGCACCTCCAAAATTCATATCACTTCCCCATTCTAACATATGCTATTTTTCTCCATAGAATCAGACTGGTTGTCTCGTGGGATGCCTAAGGAAATTACAAAATTGGTGTTTTACCTCAATTTTTTAGGAGTACCAGTGGTTTGTAGCTGACAAGGCTAGAGTTTCGGATCAAAGATTTATGGAGGTGTTCGACGTGTCTGGTGTAATGCAAACACCATGTTCAGTTTCATTCTCACGTGAAACCGGCGAGTTTTCCAGATGAGAAAGATCTATCGCCTAGCAGATGTAATTTTTAGAAACAGATCGATTGTTTCTTTCCTTTTTTCAAAACGGGTACCCGCAGTCGGGTACCCGATCTTACCCTAAAAAATCGGGTACCCAATTGTCGGGTACCGATTTTTTCGGATCGAGTTCGGATAGTCAAAATGACTACCCGACATGTCGGGTACCCGACACGATGAAACCTGACCCACGCCCACCCCTAGTACGGGTGACTTGGGAGGATTTTCGTCAGCAGTTTCAGAAATTATATTTTCCTCCAGCTGTCCGTCAGGCACGAACGATGGAGTTTCTTACTCTGAGGCAGGGATCTTTGACTTTTGATGAATATCAGCAGCTATTCATTGATCTGCTATCTTACAGTCCCCATATCAATGAGAGTGATGCGTCCAAGTATGATATCTTTCTGCAAGGCCTGAATCAGGATATCTATTCACAAGTTGTTGTCTGTGATGATCCGACATCGTATGAGACTCTGGTTAATCGATTCCGTCAAGTAGAGAACAGCAATAGGCGGGCACAACTGATGATGTCAGGACAACCTAGTGGATCTCTTGGGCCTAGGGCTCAATCTGTTGTGAATTCTGGCACTACGTCTTCTTCTACTACTACTTCTTTTGGATCTCGTGGTTCACAAGGTATGTTCCGGTTCGGAAAGAAGAATAAGAAGAAAGATGAGTTTTGCAGTCACTGTGGTGGGAAGCATTCTGTAGCTTTTTGTCGGAAGGCTTCTGGTGCATGTTATATTTGCGGTGAGCAGGGACATCTACGGAGAGATTTTCCTCAGCGAATGGGAGCTGCGAGTGGAACGGGATCACAAATAGGTCTCATGCTTCTACTCATCCACATCAACAGCCAGCACCACCTAGTTCTTCTAGTTTCCGTCCGCACACATAGGGGCAGGTGTTTGCTCTGTAACAGGATCAGGCTAATGAAGGAAGCGATCGCATGTTGGCAGGTACCTTTCTGTTATGTGGTATTCCTGCACTTGTTTTAATTGATACTGGAGCATCGCATTCCTTTATTTCTTTCCGTTTTTTAAGAGACATAGATTACCTTATGTATCATTAGACCTGGATTTAGTTGTATCTACTCCGCTGGAGCAGTAGGTAGTAACAAAGCGTCTAGTGATGGGTTGCCTTCTAGAGTTTGAGGGTCACGTGTTGTCTGCTAATCTGATGATCTTAGCAATGGCAGATTTTGACTGTATTTTGGGAATAGATATGCTGACTTTGTATCACGCTACCGTGGATTGTTATCAGCGTCTGATAAAGTTTCATCCAGATGAGGGTGATAGCTGGTACTTCTATGATGAGGGAGCACGACCTCCGATGCCACTTGTATCGGCTCTGAAGGCATGTCATGTCTTAGAGTCAAGTGGGAAGGGCTACCTTATTTATGCAGTTGATATGTCTACGAGTAGTCCGGTTATTGATCAGTTACCAGTTGTCAGCGAGTTTTCTGATGTTTTCCCTGACGAGATTCCTGGTTTTCCTCCGATTTAAGAGGTTGAATTTGGTATTGATCTAGTACCTTATCGTCTGGCACCGTCAGAGATGAGGGAATTGAAACAGCAGTTGCAGGATCTGCTTGATAAAGGATATATTCATCCGAGTGTTTCTTCGTGGGGAGCACCTATTTTGTTCGTCAAGAAGAAGGATGGATCGATGCGATTATGTATTGATTACAGGCAGCAGAATCGTGTCACCATCAAGAATAAGTATCCTTTATCGTGAATTGATTATCTGTTCGATCAATTACAGGGTACTTCTGTCTATTCCAAGATAGATCTGAGATCTTGATACCACCAGATGAGGGTACGAGACTCAGATATTTCTACGACTGCTTTTAGAACCAGATACGAGAATTATGAATTTTTGGTGATGTCATTCGGTTTGACAAATGCACCGGCAGTCTTTATGAATCTGATGAATCAGGTATTTCGAAAATATCTGGATAGATTCGTCATCGTCTTCATTGATGATATTCTTGTATATTCTCATGACAAGGATGAGCATGTACAACATCTGAGAATTTTATTGCAGACGCTACGAGATAAGCAGCTATATGCGAAATTGAGCAAGTGTGAATTTTGTCTTGATCGGGTAGTATTTCTCGGTCATGTGATTTCTAGTGAAGGAATATCTGTTGATCCTAGTAAGATAGAGGCAGTGCTGAACTGGTCTCGTCCGATGACGGTTACTGAGATTTGAAGTTTCTTGGGTCTAGCTGGTTATTACCATCGGTTCATCGAGAACTTTTCACAGTTGGTCAGGCCTTTGACACAGCTTACATGGAAAGATGTTGTCTTCATATGGTCCTCGGATTGTGAGGAGTCATTTCACGAGCTGCGTAGACATCTTACTACTGCACCTGTGCTAGCTCTACCTTCTGAATCAGGAGGTTATATTCTCTATACTGATGCCTCTGATCAGGGGTTAGGATGTGTTCTGACACAGCATGAACATGTTATTATCTATGCTTCTGACAGTTGAAGACGCATGAGAATAATTATCCAGTGCACGATCTCGAGTTAGCCTCCATTGTATTTGCACTCAAGATATGGAGACATTATCTTTATGGCGAGAAATTTGAGATATTCACAGATCACAAGAGTCTGAAATATTTATTCATTCAGGCGGAGTTGAATATGCGACAGAGACGCTGGATGAATTTACTGAAAGATTATAATTGCGAGATCAAATATCATCTAGGTTCTGCTAATCTTACTGCTGATGCCTTGAGTCGGCAGGTGAGATTTTCTGCACTTCAGACTAGTGAATTATCTCATATGGTTCAGGAGTGCTGTTCACTGAGTTTTACACTCAAGCACAAGAAAGGGAGAAATGGAATTCATTTGTATACTATTTTATCTGAGCCAGCATTGTACTCTCGGATCAGAGAAGAACAGATATCTGATGTTAAGACTCAGCGTTTGGCACGTCTAGCCAATGGGGTTAATACATCTGGATTCCATTATCACGCAGATGGTTTATTGTGCTTATCAAATCGAGTGGTTGTACCTGATGTTGCGGAGCTCAGGAATGATATTCTTTCTCAAGCTCACAGGAGTCGATTGTCAGTTCACCCTGGAAGCATGAAAATGTACAAGGATTTGCGAACGAGATTCTGGTGGAAGGGGATGAAGCGAAGTGTATATAAATTTGTTTCTCGATGTTTGGTTTGTCAACAGGTCAAGACTGAACACCGACGACCAGGTGGATTACTGCAGAATCTTGAGATTCTCGAATGGAAGTGGGAGCATGTGACTATGGATTTTGTCACCCACTTTCCTATGACTTCACGTCAGTGTGATGCTATCTGGTTCGTTGTTGACCGTTTTACGAAATCAACACATTTCATTCCTTACAACCGAGAGTATTCTTATGATCTCATGGCACACTTATATATCCAGAAGATAGTACGATTGCATGGGATTCCAGTGAGCATAGTCAATGATAGAGACCCGCGGTTTACCTCACATTTCTGGGGCAGTTTTCAACAGGCGTTGGGTACCACTCTGAGTTTGAGCACTGCATATCATCCGAATACTGATGGTCAGTCAGAGCGGACAATTCGTACGTTGGAGGATATGCTACGTTCTTTAGTCATGGATTTTGGTTTATCTTGGCAGGATCAGTTACCTTTGATCGAGTCTTCCTACAATAACAGTTATCATCGCAGTATTGATATGACACCTTTCGAGGCATTATATGGTCGAATATGTTGTACTCCGTTATTCTTGGATGAGATAGGATAACAGCAAGTTGAAGGTCCCGAGTTGGTGCAGCAGATTGTAGACAAGGTAGATTTGATCAAAAGAAGAATTAAAGCTGCTCAAGATCGGCAAGCCAGTTATGTTAATATTCACCGCAGGTCACTTCAGTTCGAGCCTGGTGAATATGTGTTCTTACGAGTGTCACCTTTTAGGAAGGTGATGAGGTTCGATCTGAAATACAAGTTATCACCTCGATATATTGGGCCTTTCCAAATACTGAAAAAGATCGGAGATGTTGCTTATCGTTTGGCGTTACCGCCATATCTTTTCAGTATACATGATGTTTTCATGTGTAGTTACTTCGAGAGTATATAGCTGATGAATCTCATATTATCCAGCCTACTGATGTTCATCTAGAGCCAGATCTGTCGTATGTTGAACGGCCACTCCGTATCCTAGACAGGAAGGAGAAATTTCTTCGAAACAAGACTATACCACATGTGATGGTAAAGTGGCAACAACGAGGCGCCGAGAAGCAACTTGGGAAATAGAGAGTCGTATGCGAGCATAATATCCTGAGTTGTTTGCTTTGTACTTTTGATTACCACGTATGATGTAATTACACTTGTTGTAATAAAACATGGTTTGATGTTTCATATCGTTATCTTGATTTGTCTTTAGATTTTATTTTGCGGACGAAATATCTAAAGGTGGGGAGAATGTAGTAACCCAGAATCCATTTTAATATAATAATATGATAATCATGAATTAAGGGTTAGCAATTAACAAATTTCGAGGTTTAATCGGACTTCAGAAATAAGAATTGGGCTTCCAAAGTTTTGGCCAGTTCGAACGGTCCGAAGAGGACTTCGGACGATCCGAACTTAGCAACCCGGGGGCTCCGAAGGGGACATGTTCGAAGTTAAGGCACGTTCGACTGTAGTGACCCTACCCGAATCCACTACCTAATCAGAGTTAAAAACATAATTAAACATGCATTAAATAAATCGCTGCGGAAGACTTAAATAAAAACAGACCGGCAGAATACAACCGGTTAAATAAATTCGATTATACAACCCAATCGAATAAATAAACCCTAAAGGCAAAACCTACAACTAATCCTGATGTCTTCACTGGTCACTGGCTACTCCAAGCTCCTGGTTCTCAATCCTGCACCTACACCTGCCCCGTCGAATGGGGTGTCCAGATACACAGAAAAGACTGGACGTGAGCTCTAAGCTCAATACGAAAGCACTGGGTAAAACATACAAATATGATGCATGCAAATGATACGGTATCCATATCTGGGATAACTGTATATAACTGCTCAGTAATGGCGCCTAGGACATGAGTGGTACAACCCGGGGAGAAAACCTTGTGTACACTGCTCATTCCTATAGGACGTGGACTGTGTTCCCAGATGCTAACTACCCATGATCCGTCAGTCGCTGGGCACTAGACATCACCCGTCCAGACAGGGCTGAGCGGCCCTACATGGCTCATCTCACAAGATGGATAGGCACAATATGATATGCACATGCTGCATAATAATATGACACACAAATGCAACATATAAGCATGCAAAACCTGCTGGCTATCTCAGTCTGTACTTACGTACCTTACTACAGGCAGTCCTAGCAGTCTCACTCTAGGTTCCAAGCCTATCATCAACTCTACAATGCAAATATCCATGCATCATTATTTAAGCTCTAAAAGTCTTAACTAAGCTATTGCATACTCCTAAATAATTTAAAGAGACCATAGCTATACCTGCGTCCGTCGTCAGCCCGCTGATGACAATTGCCTCAAAACTAGGCCACAGCTCCGCTACGACGCCTGGATCGCTATGCCACTTCCGGATTCCCAATAGGATGCCTAGAACTCCCTAGATCTGAGTTAGAAGGCTTAGGAATCAGAGAGAAGAGAGGAAAATGTGCACTTAAAAATGAAATCTCGGCCCCCTATTTATAGACGGAGTTCGGAGTCTGCGAACCCGGTTCGAAACGTCCGAACACGATCGAAACCTCCGATCCCATCTTCGGAGCGTCCGATCGCCCAATATTACATCAGCCATGACGTCACTTTGCTGATGTCAGCGATGACACATGCCCTAGTCCCGATCGAAACGTCCGATCTCACCGACGGAGCTTCCGATCCACTTCGGAGCCTCCGATCCTGAGTTTGGATCCTCCGATCCAGTTCGGAGCCTCTTGACTTGGTTCGGAGCTTCCGAACCTTCCGGATCCTCGGGACCTTCCCGGCTATTTTCGAGTGTCCTAAATCCATTTCTGGACTCCGTTAACCCATTTGGAATTTCCTTAATCATGTTTTACTTAATCTAAACATGATTACACGATTAATTACTCATTAATCGTCAATTCTGGATACGGGTTACTACATTCTCCCCCCCTTAAAAGATTTCGTCCTCGAAATCTAGGGTAAAACCTCGAGAACGTACAAGAAACCCTTGCTCGAGTGTCTGATCGAAATATCCTCCGACACGCTCAGACTCCCGTCGAATTTTCTACAAGCTTCATTACTGCTGAACCGCATAAACATTTTCCCAGCTGAAAATTACTGCGCTACTGTCGACAATCGAACTTCCCTTGCGCTAGCGTATCGTAACACTGATACATCTTTCACTCGGACCACGATCTTTCTGACTACGAAGGATACAATACCCGCTTGATCAATATCATTATCCCAAAAGAAATCTTATACTGACGAAGACCAAGTCATAACTTGACTAGCTTACGACAATCGTCGAATCACTAATCAAATTAACCATCTAATGGTTCCAAAAGTTCTCGGTGCTCAACACCTCTAGTCAGGAAAACACTAATCCCAACATTGTGTTGACACATTCTAGCATGAATCTCGCTTTAAGATAATCCAGTTGACTCAAGTATATACTTCAACGTAACTGCTCACAATGTTCCCTAGACTGGTTACCCTCCCCACTCTCCTTGAAGCACAACCGGATTCCCAAGGAATACTGGGAACTTAAACCATCATGTCTAATACATTCTGCTGTCCACGTTTCTTAGTATAATCTCAACACTGTGCCCTGATGATAACTATCATCACTTGCAATTCATGACGCTACGTCATCTCCTAGCCATTGGCCTGCGAAGTCACGCATACATTGTAATGGAAGTCATTACAACTCTGATGATCTACATCATCTCGATCATAGGTTATTCACCTCATGAATCCCAATCGTTGGACATCCTCCTGATAGTTATACATATTCGCAATCACTGTACGCTCATCAAGACTAAGGCAAGCTCCCACCAATATGCTCGACTGGGACATTCCACAGTGCACAGACATATGGAAACGCTTCATATTCCGTCTCAAAACTCGACAGTCATTGCATCTGGTATAACTCAACTCAGAGTCTCTGATAATACCATCAGCTCATACCAACTTCCCAAGGTCGAATCATAAAGATCCTGAAAACTAAATCCCAACGGATTCTAAATAGTCAAATCGCTCCCTTGCCGAACGCATCAGTCTCAGCACTGAACGATCCAACTCGTTGATTCCCTAGTCAATCATGGGAAATACTTGTGTTCGAAGTAACTTGTCACACAATGCGTCTCTAATTGTCGTTTATTGCTACAACGCAATATTCTTGACAAACAGTCTGCATATATGTGACTCACTGACTCGAAAGAACAAACTCGATCCGTCACGATCTTGCGAAATCTTCGATTCCCAAAGGCAAACCTCGTTGGCTACTAAGTCGATCCTTAACTATCTCTGTCATTTCAGAGACATCATTCATCACACGCTAGAAGACTAGTGGCACATCCTGCTAGATCTCGAGGATCAGATCCTAGCTAATGTCACACAGATCAGACAACTGATGTTTTCTTGCTAATGTCCATTAGCATTTCCAACTACTCGTCGGATCCAACCACAACGGTACACATAGATGCCCTCACTTAACCGAAATATCCGGTCAACAATCTTCACTATTGTTGTTCAATGGAAAACTCTCACATGAAACAACAACATGATCCTTTCCTGACCTATTGCTATCACTAAGCAATTGATTGGATCAATATCAGCTTCCTTCTTAACAAGAATGCACTATACTGGAAACTACCAACTCCCTTGCTTGTCTCCACTGTCAAGTTAGCACCTAACTTGA
The DNA here is from genome assembly GCF_033568475.1 of Henckelia pumila. Lineage (NCBI taxonomy): Eukaryota > Viridiplantae > Streptophyta > Magnoliopsida > Lamiales > Gesneriaceae > Henckelia > Henckelia pumila. The sequence continues at coordinate 43,742,549 of NC_133120.1, forward strand.
TCATATGAGTCCACTTGCAATCGTTCCCGATTACAGCAATCCCAGAAGATTCATCTCTGGCGATCATTGAGACTAAATAACTCAAATCTCCGATTTCTTTGAGACGGTATTCAACTCATCCCATAAGCATTACTCGACAAAATACTATCCCAAGTATTTCTTAATTGCTACATCCTGATCAACCCTAATTAGCTCAACCAATCGAACCCGTCGATATACTTAAGCTCGCACTTATCAGATCAAACCACCACTGATCATCCAACCTACATGGCTCGGTCAATAACCATGACTCAGCTGCCACAAAGAACCATTTCCAAACGGTGTCAGATCACAGTACATAAGTAGTTTACTTGGCACAAGTCCTGCGCCTTTTCAGCACTACTAATCGCTGCTTCGTATTCTGAACTTAATCATCCTAACTCTGACAGAGTTAGCCAATAACCACTAGTAGTCACTAGCACAGATTTCGTGTCACCTTAGCACTACTAATCGTTGTCTTGTTCACCCAAGGCAAACATCAAGATAAACTAAGCTCATTTCCATCCCATGGAAAATCCTATGCTCAACCTCTGAAAATATCAGACAGTACTTAGTGCAAACACTGCACTAACTATCCTTGCTTTGTTCATTCAGAATGAACACCACGGCTCGTCAAGTCCAAGAAGAATAACTAAAGAATCCTAAAGATTTCCACAATCTTCGGACACAATCTTGATTATATCCCTCGCTAAGATTGTTCAACAAATTAAGACCGAGGTAGCCTACCACCATGTCCCACCTGGAATCACCACCAAGCGTATACTGGCATCACGCTTTCCTCATGCCTCAATTAGTCTTATACAATCCATAGCGTCTGATACAACCCCATTACTGATGAAAGACTAACATCGCTGGAAATACTCACCTCCGAGTCAACGTCTCAGATAGTCTTCACTCTCCCCTCCTAAATAAGTCTCATATCAGGAGAATCCAATCATATTTCTAATATGATACTAGTCAGATGATATCCCCAATCATCATGGTGTAGTCCTCGTAACAACATCCCATCCAAGTGCTTGGATAATTCCTATCACAAGGAAATTCTAACCACAACTCTGATGACAACCCCTAGTTATCGCTGGTAGAAATCCGTCCACCTACTAGATCCACACTCATAGCAGTGACCCAAAGGTTAAAACCTATCTTCTCAGAGTACACATGAAACATCTAGACCTTCTTAAAACTTAAATGCGGATTTTTTTTTTTAAATAATAACAATACCTATATGCCCATACATATATGTATCACATTTAAAATAAAATACTACTTCTTAGTAGTAACTTAAATAAAAATAAACAAATAAATAATTAAAAAGGGTTTCATGCATGAAACAAAAATAGTAAATAATACATGTTTGAAACTCTCATATGGGAAAATAATAAAATAGAAATATGCAACTTGTTTTAAAAACTCAACGTCATAAAAATAAATGTATCTTAAAACATCATCTAAAAACTGCAACGGTCACGGGACCACTGTTCTGTGAGCTCATACATCTTCACCACCGGTAGGAGCTACATAAGTATCATCTAACTCACCTGCACCATATAACCGTAGTGAGCCTAGGGGCTCAACATGTCTAAACTTGGATATCAAGGTTTAAACTAATGCATCACATAATCATACTAATACATATACATGATACATGAGCATGCATGGAAACATTTTTCATAACATAAATGCTGAATCATAAATCTTAAGCATAAACATCATCTTTCTTCATCATACATAACATAGTTGAGCATGGTATTTTTGAAACAGTCTATGGTCCTATCCGTAAGTGTGACGCTTATCTGTGCTGACTGATCAGTCTCATAAACCAACGTACGTGATGGTGATAAATCACCTCCTATGGTAGTAAACTACCTCATAAATCATATATCATATGGTGGATAACCACTCTTATGTCACACTACTTCAATTTTCATCAAGAAAATATTTTTGCTCAACTCATACATAATCATAATCATATCATATAAAATTTCATGAATGCATGCACTAACTAAAAATTTGTCCGTAATATATATTTAATTGATTTTTTCATAATAAATATACTTATACTTAAAATATAAACTTCATGCATAAAAATAATTAAATATATATTCCGAACTTAGTTATTTTTCATGGGTTGGTCCAGACTGCTGGTCACTCACTCTAAGCCCATTAAACTTAAATAAGAGCCTAATTATCAAATTTTAACCCAAATAACTTAACTAAACTTAACTGGGCTTAAATAAAAATATTTAAGCCCATTAACTTAAATAAACCCAATAAGACACTAGACTGGCCCAAAAATCCTCTAACTGACTCAAAAACCCAAAAGCCCAACCTGACCTGCCCATTAAGTTTCATGGGCCCCCAGGCTCATGAAAAACTAATGGGCTCACTTAAAACATAATTTAAGCTCATCAACTTATTAACTTAAAGTTAAATTAATAAAATTATTAACTAACCATTAACTTATAAATTTGACCAATAAAATTACTAAACCCGACACAACTTGGCCCAATAATTCTCATGGATCACACGGCCCATGAAAAATTAATGGGCTCACCTCAATAATTATCAAAGCTCATTAAATTAGTCCAATTAATTAATTAAGTCAAGCCCAAACCCATTAATTATTAACTAAATCTCTTATTTAATTTAAAATAAAAATACTCGAGCCCAACTAATATAACCGGACCCGGACCAAACTGACTCGACCCATTATATTTTAGACCCGACTCGGGCTCGAAAAGCGAAGCCCGGTCTGCCAAAACACAAGACACAACCCTAGCTTACCAATCCCTAAGCCCAACTCGAGGCCAGCTTCTGTTCAGAGGCATTGGCCACCCTACTCCGGCCACCAAATGGCTGGAGCACCACCACCTACACCTAGAAGACTTCAATACGTTTCCAGAAAGCTAAAAACCAGCCCAAACGGAGTCCTAACGAAGGAGAACGAACCAAAACAAAATCTGCCTAATTTCTGCTCGCGCGCTGCGCGCGATGCCGGACTTCCGGCCGTTCGGCCGCCCAACTCCGACCATCACTGGCTAGAGAACTACCTGAGATAACTTCCTCTATGTCTTGGGGTTCTAACCCAATTGGAATCACCCTCAAACCCATCCTATACAGTGCACACGAACCATTCTCCCAAAACCGCTCAAACTGCGACCTTCTATGCAACCAGAAGATATTGTTTCGGTTCAGACCAACCTTGGCTCAAACCACTCAAACCACTCGACCCTAAGGCACCCTAGGACACCCCTTGACCGAGCCCCAGCCTCTGGACTATGCAATGCTTGGCAAAAACGTGAGTCATGACCAATCAAGCAAGAACATGCATCAATACAAGGCATACATGCATAAACTCGAAATTTCCATGAAAAATCAGAAATAAAACACATCATGCAAGAGTAATAGCTTATATGGTGGCCAAATAAAAGTTTTAGACATGCCTTGAAAATTCTAGGACGATAATTGATGTGTATACGAGCCTCCGGGACGACGAACGGACCAAAATCTTCAAAGAGCTAGGTTGGAACGGCTATGGAGGATGAGTTTTCTGAAGAAATCGTGAAGAAAGGCTGAAGATGATGATAGGAGGCGGCTGATACGTTTTTGATCGGCTAAAGGAATTAATTTTAGGTTTAAATTTGAGTAGATAATGGGTAGATTTATGATAATAACTAATATAAATTAATTAGGTAGATAATATAACATAAATATAAAATTTTAAACTTTTAAAAAATACCTACTAATCTGATATATAATAATAAATCCCGAAATATAATATTAAAGGATTTTTAAAGATCAATAAAAGTCATTAAAATGACTTATTTTGGTCAAAAATCAATTTTTAAATAAATATATAAGTAAATACTAAAATTTTCTTGACAAAATACCTTAAAATAATATTTTAAGGCTACTAAAAATCTCATAAAATATTTTGGATGAAAACAACATCTTGTCCGTCCTTTGTCCCGCCTACGCGAATCATAAAATAATTTTTCTCAAATAAATTCATAAATCATATAATATAAATTTAAATGCCGAAACAATATTTAAAGCATGCAAATAAATCACATAATTCACATACTAACTCATAAAAACAATTCAACACATTTTCACATTATTTTAAAATTATTAAATCTCCCAGTTATGCATGCGGATTTACGTGACGAATTTTCGGGCGTTACAACACACTTGTCAAAAAAATCCCTCCATGACTGGTTCCCATAGCAGAAAACTCAATGTATATCTCTGGCTCACCAGACGATATCGTACCATCGATATCAAACCTGATATCTAATCCAAGGCCATATCTCGTCGTGAATGTCGCCAAATCCCTAGACTGAGTAGCCTTCCCACCGCCATCTCCTGAAGCACATGGCTCCCAGGTAACCTTTGAAGTACAAGGACTCCCAGAGTAATACTGGCATAGGGTCGCGCCCCATCACATCTAGTCCTGGTCATAGTCCACAACTCTCGGCATATACTGAACCTGGTATCCCGATGAAAACCCATCATCACAAGCCTCAACCTAACAAAGGTCAGACAGCCTACTATTCTCAAGGAAACAACCTAGAACAAAGCCCAAATGTTCTAAACCGAACAATACCCTTAATGCCTCTAGATGAGTCCACTCATCGCTGGCACTAACATAGTCCACTGACTCACTAGGTCAATCCTAGGAAAATGCCTAGACTAACCACAAGTCACACTGTCACAGTCGGCCCACTCAAATCTCATGAGTTGCAATAGTTGAACGCTAATCAACTAAACCCAATCCAAACTTCCGCACAATCATGCAATCATCCACGAATTGCTGGATAAATAAAAACATGTATCATTGCTTCCATTTATGTACAATTTCTCAATTACAATCTCATGTAATACATACAGTATTCAAAATACAATGAAATGTACAATCGAACTTGAAATGATACAACCATAGTATGATGATTCATTACAACTGAAATACTGTTTACAACTACATCAATACAGTATTTAAATCATCGTACTAGTCTTCGTTTCTTGAGCATGAAGCTTCTAATTGACACATGCATCGATACAAGCATACTCCCGACCAAGTCTTTCTACATGTCCTCCTACGAAGAACTCCGGAGAAATGGCTCGTGATAGCTAACCAGTTATGCTCTGCGTCAGTGCATGTCAGTCGACCCCTTCTGCTCACGATCTACCATCAGCGATCTTCTTGTAACCAAATCATGCTTCTGAACATGAAGTTTTCCGTGTGCCTACCGAACGCATCGATACAAGCATACCGGCAAAACCATGTACTGCATGAGGTTAAAGACCTTACGCTCGAAACCTATCATGCCTTAAGCACTCGAGGTATTTCCTGGTGAAGGTCTATATGACAATCTCTCCATTTACGACTGGAGAATCTTCAGAGTAGTGTCATCATGGTATGGACGATACAGATGCAAGCATCAAGTGCGTCCCATCCAATTCTCTTCCACTGCCTCTGGCATCCGGTACTCGATCCAAAACTAGGATCCACATGAGTAAAAGTCTTGAAAACTCGGACACGATCCATCACTCCTGTCCGCACTTGCTGGAATCCCATAAGCCAAATCTTTAGAAATCCTGTCGATGACGATAGTCTCTAGGCAAACTAATTGTCGCATCATCACCTCTTCCAAGGTCTCATCCATCCTATAAGGATAACCCAAATTCTCATTACTATATCCCAAGTTTCTTGCATGCATATGCTCTGATACCAAAAATGTAGTGACCCTACCCGAATCCACTACCTAATCAGAGTTAAGAGCATAATTAAACATGCATTAAATAAATCACTGCGGAAGACTTAAATAAAAACAGACCGGCAGAATACAACCGGTTAAATAAATTTGATTATACAACCCAATCGAATAAATAAACCCTAAAGGCAAAACCTACAGCTAATCCTGTTGTCTTCACTGGTTACTGGATACTCCAAGCTCTTGGTGCTCAATCCTGCACCTACACCTGCCCCGTCGAATGGGGTGTCCAGATACACAGAAAAGACTGGACGTGAGCTCTAAGCTCAATACAAAAGCACTGGGTAAAACATACAAATATGATGCATGCAAATGATAGGGTATCCATATCTGGGATAACTGTATATAACTGCTCAGTAATGGCGCCTAGGACATGAGTGGTACAACCCGGGGAGCAAACCTTGTGTACACTGCTCATTCCTATAGGACGTCGACTGTGTCCCAAGATGCTAACTACCCATGACCCGTCAGTCACTGGGCACTAGACATCACCCGTCTAGACAGGACTGAGTGGCCCTACATGGCTCATCTCACAAGATGGATAGGCACAATATGATATGCACATGCTGCATAATAATATGACACACAAATGCAACATATAAGCATGCAAAACCCGCTGGCTATCTCAGTCTGTACTTACGTACCTTACTACAGGCAGTCCTAGCAGTCCCACTCTAGGTTCCAAGTCTATCATCAACTCTACAATGCAAATATCCATGCATCATTATTTAAGCTCTAAAATCCTTAACAAAGCTATTGAATACTCCTAACTAATTTAAGGAGACCATAGCTATACCTGCATCCTTCGTCAGCTCGCTGATGACAATTGCCTCAAAACTAGGCCACAGCTCCGCTACGACGCCTGGATTGCTATGCCACTTCTGGATTCCCAATAGGATGCCTAGAACTCCCTAGGAGCCCGTTTGGATTTAGTAGAGATTTTTTAAAATAAGTGCTTTTAAAAGCTATAATTTTTGGCTTTTAAAAAAACTCTAATTTTGACTTTAAAAAGTGCTTATTTAAGCACTTTTGTGGTCAACCAAACACCTTGTTAAATGAAAAGCACTTAAAAAAGTGCTTTTTTAGCCTGGCTTTTGAAACCAAACGGGGCCTAGATCTGAGTTAGAAGGCTTAGGAATCAGAGAGAAGAGAGGAAAAGGTGCACTTAAAAATGAAATCTCGGCCCCTTAGATTCATGGAGTGAAATTAGGGAGCAACACACGTCAATTCTTGGTAAAGTAGTATAGTCTCAATTCGTACGTTCATGATAATTAATTGATTACTCTAATTGAGATTTTCCTTCCACTCGAAGTAGAACTTGTGTCCTTAGTTTGTAATATCTACTCATTCAATCAAGAATTAGTTTTAATCATAAATAAATTGAAAATCCAACCATACATTGGCTTAAAATCCCATCATGTCAAAAATCTCGTAAGAGTCACAATATTATGATAACCACCAACTTAACGATCATACACCACATTATAAGTAAACAGTTTTTTGCATATTCAAAACTCAAAATGGACAAAGAAAAGGCTAAAGAAACAATAAGACAAATCCACAAGCATTACCTTGCACAACCCATTAACTTGTTTCCATACTAACTCCCGTTTCAGGTGCTGCAAATAATAATAGTCTCGCATCTGTTAGCAATGTGCAAGCACAAAAATAAGAAAAATCTGATATTGTGTTTACATAAACAACACTTGAATCTACATAGGAAAAAAATCTAAACTTAAATTTAAATGTAACAATTCAACAATCAAATTTTAAAACCAAGATTGGCACTGGGCAGGAGACATAATTGAACAAAGAAATAAAATCACTGCACATTACCACTTCCACAGAAAATTTATGCTAAACAAAATATAACCACCATCATCCTTAAGAAGATCAAAAAAGCCACATAAAACACACCGGAAAAGGGCCGCGAAGAAGGAATGAAATATTTCGAGATTATTTCAAATTACAATTCAACGAAATTCAGGAATCTCAAGAAATCAGAAAAGCCAAACGAAACCTAGAGATGAACAAAAGGACGAAAGAAGTCGGAGAACCAAGGGAAAAACGAAACAAAAACCAAAAGATGAGAAGAGAAGAAAGCTTAACCCGAAATCAAAGCTTTCCAATCCACGAAGGAGCTGTAATCAAAGTGAAGAAAAGTGAAGAACGAAAGAGATAATGACTTGTATCGCTTAAACCAGCTTCGTTTTGGTGCGCACTCTTTTAAAACGTGAGGAAACAACTAACCCAGTCGAAAATCTTCAATTCCATGAGAGAAATGAGAAGAAAAATATTACCTCAAAAATAAACCCAACACTTATACCAAATGATCTCGATTTTATAAACTAAGAATGTATCATCACATAAAAAAGGCTTTGAATGTCCATACCTAGTCAAAAATATGATCTTGGATGCATTCGGCCAACTCAGAGCGTAACTCATCAGTTTCTTCCCACGAGTACTCTTTTTTGTAAACTTGGAACACACACATAAATTATATTAGAGAAAAACAAGTACTGGTGAATTTGTCAAATAATAAATACACGACTTTAAAATTATTTCAGAAAAGAAATATACCATTAATAGTAATGAATCTCCTTCGATAATTGCATCTTTTTCAATAATTTGTCTAATAAATTTCAATACGTAAAAACCAACAAATAAGAGGATCCAACAAATTAATTAATACTCAATCTTAAAGTCCAAAATAGGAGAAAATATATGTGGTTAATTCACAGATGAGTCTAACATTAAGCATCTTATAGGAAAATTGACGAGTGTTCCAATCCTCTAGTTATTGGATAATTTTTAAAACAACAGCCGATATACCACCAAGGAAATCCCACACAAAATTAAAAGTTTTTAATTAATCAATGTTATATTAAATTATTAGAATTAAGGGAAAATGGACCTGATCAATCATTGTTTTTTTATAAATGACCTTTTAGAATTCTTTAAAAACACCCGAAGAATGACAAAAATCATGATGCTAGTGTACATATGAATGACACATAATCGAACTTCTAGTCGTGTATTTTTTGCTACCCAAGTGTCTCAATTATTGAACGACTTGCAATTAATTTAAGTTTACATTGAACGGCCTAACACCAACATAGATAGAATCGATGCCTAAAAATATTTTTAATCCCAAGACATCGCCGTTAATGATTTATGTCTACACTATTACACTAGGCTTGTAATGCAAAAGTTCTCTATTTTAATTTAATAATATATGCAAGTATATCTTATAAAAGATTTTTCAATCAAATTTAGTATGACAGGATTTGTAATAATATAATATTTTCATGTGATGAAGTAATAAAAATACAGAGAGATGTCTAATGCCAGATGGGTACTTACCAGAAACCAGAAGCAAGAAGCTTCCCTCCAATTATTTTTGGAGGCCTACCCCCAAATAAGTAATTTGGGATTCTTTTTGAAGTCATGCTTCTGCTTGTAGCTCCTCAGAAGACAAGATAGCTTTGCAACCACAAAACAAGCATATCAGTGTAGACGATAGACACAAGCAATTGAGAAGATCAGAAACTCCAAATATGTTGGTTGAAAACAACCAACCACAATAGCAGCTGTGATTGCCTCATCTGGACGAGAAATATTACCCAATGAGAAAAACAAGACAGTTGGCAACAACAGCAACAGTTTTTAGCTCCACCTCATTATCTTTAAGCCACCAACCCTTTCAAAAGAGAAGAAATAAATTATAAACTATTTACAAGAACATTGTTTTGCATTCATACACTACGACATCATTCACATGCCAGATTGAGCCAAAGTAACCGATCAGATGACACACTAAACAAGAGAATGGCAAGAATAAATGACTAGAATAGTACATTTCTGAAAAAAAAAAAAAAGTAGTGGCTCAAGAATTGAATAGAGTAGAACAACGAAAACATAGATTTTACTTAACTTGCAAATATTAATATCATTTTGGTTGCATAAAGAAATTATATAAAATATATAAACCAGTATGAGACAGAAACAGTCAATATCCAATTTCAGGGTGCTTCAGGAACCCTTAGAAATTATAGAGATGAAAATATAACCATGGTACAACTGCAGCAACGATCATAGATCAAAAGGATTGACAATATATAATTAGAGAATCTACACGTGATATGGTTCCATATTAACATAATTTCATGATGATACGACACTGTATCGCTAAAAATACTGGATAGACAAAGTATGTCCTCAACAATGCCATCGTAAAATTGCAATGGAGGTTATGTTTCATGGAGGAAAGGCGAAAGTGCCCATGGATAACTGAGTGTATGTGTGAGAGAGAGAGAGAGAGAGAGAGAGAGACGGGATTGGTGGAAATTGGATATCTTTGGAGAAAGACAAGGGAATCGGAAGACCATATAAGATATTAATTTTTTCGTAAGATCTGTAAATTTGCTAGAATTCTATCAATAATCAAGAGGCAATTTAGGGGTTTTCTTTCTAATTAAACCATACTTTTATTTTATGGGTTCTACGAGGGACTCGTGTTTGGGGAACACCCTTTCTCCTCACTATTTCTTAGTGAGAATCAGTTAGACGATAAAACTTCTCATTCATGTGAAGAAACGCATGTTCCCAAAACCACAACCTTGTACTTATTATAAGAGAAAGTCATAAAAGTAAAAAAAAAAAAAGAAAGACTACAATTCATTTGTGAGAATGGTCTCTCGATTGACTAACCTACTCCAACTTGCACTATGCATCTGAGTTTTACGAGGGATTCATCTAAAATGAAGAGCCAATCGCAGAAGTAATAGCAAGACGAGCCAAATACCTTAACTCGAAATCCCACTGTCCAAAAAACGCAGCAACAGGAGACTATAAAGAGCTAGAAATAAAGAGAAAACCTGCACCTCAATCTTCAAAATAGTGAGAAAGACACCCAACACCAGTAACGAAGAACAAGCAGAAGAAAATCGCAACAATGAAGACTCCTGCGTAGCTATTCCCAACGAACAGAAGAAGAAACGGATGAAGAGAATTGGATACTCAGCCTCAGCCTCCTCCATCTCTCTCTATGAAGATTCTCCCGAAGTCGCCGGCGCCGCCTCCGAAGAGACGAAGAAGAAGAAGCGGATAAAGAGAATTGGCCAAGAAATGTGGAGCTAGGTCATAAGTATCCATAGGTGCATATTAACTGGTAAAATGTTCGACATTTTTGTTTTTGGTGATGAAACAATTTAAAAAAACAGGGGAAAGGGAACAAAGACCACTAATATGCGGTTCATTAAAATATTTTTAGTTTCTTCGAGGGAACAAAGATAACGAAACATTGAAATTCAAAATCAAAAAAGGAAATCCGAATTGATTTTTTAAAAAAAAAACATAACCCGATTTCAGGAAAAAAATAAAAAAACTCATACAAAAAATACATTTAAAACCCGAATCGATAGGAAAAGAGAAGGATTCATACGATTATTCCATCGGCGAGAAGCTCCTGGTAGTGGTGGAAGGCTGGAGTTGTAAATCGACGGCACGCTAGGGCTGAAGAAGAGGATCGATGGAGTTCGAAAGAAGGGATAGATGGAGTTTGGAAGACGGCGAGCAGCTTTTGGTGGTGGTGGAAGGCTGGAGTTGTCAATCGGCGACGGGCGCTAGGGCTGAAGAAAGGCGATCGATGGAGTTGTGGAAGAAGGGGATGGAGTTTGGGTTTTTTACGATTGTGTAAGTCAACGACAAGGTTTAGAAAGATAGGGAATTTACTTCACAACTTACCATTAAAATTTTATTTTTTCACTTTTTACTTCGGCAAAACAATACCTGCCGAAGTAATATGTCCTAAAAAATTAAGTGAAGCCCGTGTTTTTTTAAATACCGAAGTAAAATGTGTATTTTTACCTCATTAATGTTATTACCGAAGTTATATATTGATAATTGCCGAAGTAAAAAATGCCGAAGTAAAATGCAAAATTTCTACTAGTGTATTTTCAAATAGTAGAATTATTTTGTAAAATACTGCTTCCCGTGTAATGCATTAAATTTTTAATGTAAATATATAATTAATAGGTGGTTGTAATAATTTTCGATTGAGATTAACGAAAAGAAACAGACTCCAATTTTATAGCTATCACGTTAAATAGATTTAATTGCATACACTATTATTGTGAAATCATGCGATTATAAAAAATCCCCCTATGAAAAAACAAACGATCTATTAATTCCATGTGTTTTCAAATATTGAGCTAATATATCCTTATATTTTCAAATTTTGAGGACAAACATCCTTATCTATACGTGTTTTCAGGGTTATGTGTGATCTAAATTTGAAAGGCATGAAGTTTTTTTTATTATTGTTAAAGGCATGAAGTTAACAGTCACATGGTATTTTCAGCAATCTTGTAATTTTTACATGAGTATTTTATACAATAATGGTTATATTTTATGATTTTGGATATATATTTATACTAGAGTAAAATTTATTTTGGTACACGAACTATTGATAAAATGTCAAATTGGTACATGAACTATTAAAAATGGTTTAATTGACATACGATCAAACATAGAAATCAATTTTTTCCTTTATTTAAATTGTTTTTAAGTCCAATTTGTTATTAAATTCAACTAGATACATATTTCTCTTCTTAAGTTATTTTATTAATTAAAATTGAAAAAATAAATTCATATTTACTATACAATAAAAATAAATTAGATATCATTCATCCGAAAAAATATTCAACGTGAAATTTATATATCATAAATAAAAATACAAATATATATATATATATATATATCATTCGAAAAAACTCGATGGTCTATGGAGGTTGGAGCAACAACACAACATCACGTGGATATTTTTTATAGCCTCGATTTACGCGATTAAGATTGTCGAAATTCTTTTTTACTTGGTTTAGGCATTTGTAACAAATTACATGATTTTTTAATTGTATTTTTAATTAAATATTTAAATATAAAAATATTTATTTTATAATATTTGTATAAATATAATAATTATATATTAATTCTTTCTATTCTCATTTATCGATGAATTATACTTTTATAAATATAAATGATAATATTATAATATAAATAAATAAAAAACATCATTTTATTATATATTTTTAAAAAAATTTAATATATTATTTTAATATATAATTTATCAGCTGTTATAATGTTTGTATTAAATAATATTTATAATATTTTTTTACACTGAGTACGATCATTTTATTATAAAATTTAAATAAATATAAATTTATGCTTATAATTGTTGTCAATAAAATAATTTTGAAAAATAAAATATGTATTTATTTGAATTAAAGTAATGGTAAAATTGACTTTATAACTTGATTATATACCAATTAAATTATTTTCAATAATTCATATACCAATTTGATATTTTATCAATAGTTCTCATAAAAAAATCTTAATTTGGTGATGACAATCATTAAAAGCATATTAGTCGAACAAGTTCAAGTAGATCAGTTGGAACGTTGAACAAAACCAAGAACATATTCAACCTATATCATGATCGTCTTATATATTTGATCTAAACAAGAATAAAAATGATAAGGAATCTCCTGTCACTGTTACTATATATATATATATATATATATATATATATATATATATATATATATATATATATCAGTGTATCGGTGCATGCGTTGCGTGCTTCTATAATAATTTTTTAATTAATTTGATTTATATTCAAATAGGAGTAATATCATAGTTGTAAAAATTACCGAGGAAGTAAACTGCAATTTGAAATGTCGATTTTTTTAAAAAAAAAAGAAAATAAAAAATAAAAGGGTAATATCAATATCATATAAGGACAATTTTGTTAAAATAATAATAATAAGATTTGGTTTTATAGTTCTGCGGATGTTGCGGTCTCAGTGGTGCTCGACCATGAACAGTTCTTACACTTGCGCTTATCTTCTGGTCTGTTCCCTACAGATATATATATTTGTCCATTGTTTATGCTAAATGTAATCGTGTGCTGCAACGGGAGAATTGGGAGATTCTTTTGGACTCTAAGCCTCTTGATGGGCGTCTGTGGATTGTTGGAGGAGATTTCAATATAATTGCAGAACCGTTGGATCATTCTCTTAGAGTGGTTAATCATCCTGGATAGATGCATGAATTTTAAGATTTTATTATTTCTTCTGGGTTGATGGATGTAGGTTTTGTGGGTTCCCATTTTACATGGACGAACTCTAGGATTTGGAAACGGTTGGATCGAGTACTTATGTCGGTGTCCTCGTCAGACCATTTCAACTCGTTTAGAGTTGAACATATTCACATGGGTACTTCTGTCTTCTGATCATTGCTTGTTGTTGATTTCGGCGCCTTTCTGTCCGAAAACGGTGAGCTCATTTCGTTTTCAAAATATGTGTTTTCTTCATCATGACTTCCTGCAGACAGTCCAGCTTAATTGGAATAATCCGTGTCATGAGAGGGGTCTTAACCGATTGGTGATTAAATTAAAAAGGCTTAAGCAGCACCTTAAATGGTGGAACAGGGAGGTGTTTGGGAACATTCATGAAAAGGTTAACACTGTTGATTTGGCTGCTGCCCATGCGGAAGGAATTTATGATGTTGATCCAACGGAGGCAAACAGAGAGGCTTTATCTTATGCTAAAGCTAACTTGTCGCTTTGTCTATCTATGGAGGAGATGTTCTAGAAACAAAAAACATCAGCTAAGTGGTTGGTGGAGGGTGAGAAGAACACTAAATTGTTCCATAATATGGTCAATCGGCGAAGATCCAGAAATAAGATTTGTAGGATCTGGGATGATGGGGATTGCTTGGAGGATTCGTCTAGTTTTATGGAGTTTGGCGCTCGGTTTTTTCAAAACTTTTTAACAGGGGAACCAACTTCTCCGTCTAGGGCCATTTTTGATCATATTCCCGTGTTGATAGATGAGGCAAATAATGTAACGCACCAAAATTATCTTAATGGACTTTATTTGAGATAATCAGAGATTTTAGAAGTCGAGGGCCGATTCGATTTGGATCAGGGACTAGAATGCAATTTTCAAAATTTTAGGGACTAAAACGCAAATATGAGAATTGTTAAATATTTAAGAGGCTTTGACTCTTTCTTTCCACTCCATCTTCTCCCTTCACACCGCCTCCACCATTGATGAATCGCCCCATTTCATTCCAAACTTCCAGATTTCCATTTTTGATCGATCCGTCTGATAGTTTTTCGAACTGAAGGCATAGAGACGATCACTGTCTCGAGTGCTCTGTTTAGAAGTAAGTTTCTTTCGATTCTGCGAGGTTTGAATTTTTTTATGTCTTTAGAATTTTATATTCGGAGAGGATGATTATGAGATAGCTGTGATAGTATATCTAAGACGGTTCGAAGATCTAACGACGATCGGAATTGTTATGATTTTCTTAGTGATTTTCGAAATCTTTGAATTTGAGATGTGTTGGGATTGGATTGGAAATGATATGTATTGATTGAAATGAGTTTATTGGATTGTTGAATTGCTGTCTGCATTTCCGGTTTGATCAGTTTATAGCCGTTATGCCGTCAGTTTGAGTTTTGGATATCGTTTCTATGTTTTGATCGTATCGAGTTTGAGTGAGCTTTTGATGTCGATATTGATCCTTATGACTCCTTCTGATAGATTGAATTGAAGTCAGCAGAGTTGCGAGATAGCAGCTTTGGATAGTTGGAAGATTGAAGTCGGTACAGTATCGATTTTCTTATTTATCGATCGAAGAAGTTTGATTGAGTTTTGAATGAATTTGATTGGATATTGATTATTATCCTTATTATTGATTTTTCAGATTGAAGTACCTTCGAAGCGAATAAGGTAAAAGATGACTTAGACTTGAATGGAACGATTAACTCGAATCCGAATTTATTCGAGTGTTCCGAAAAAATTCACATACTTGCATGATTAAATGCTTATTTGACATCATGATTGAATGTTTATTTGAAATCATGATTGAAAGTTTATTTGAATTGATGATTGAAAATATTATTGAATGCATGAGATGACATATGCATTCATGTTGAGCCGAATGATTATTCGTTTTGAATTAGACGATCTGGAGATTATAGTTGAGTGGCCTTGGTAGGCGAATTACTACAAGTGTCGATTAACTCTCTATAATGCTCTGGAGTCTAGAGGATTAAAATATACCTCGTCCACCTCGAAAGAGGAGTTCGGTGTGATTGTTGGATATTTAACCTCGGGATCCCAAACCGAAGAAAGAAAGAAAGAAAGAAAGAAGAATTACATTTGATTATCTGAGTCTGATAATCCAGAAGTTTTAAAGACATGCATATCATTTTAATTCAGTACTTGAATGGATTAATTGATTATATGAGGAATGAATTCATATCTTGACTTGATATGTTTATTTGATTGCATGCCAGTTAGGGGTGTTCACGGTTCGGATAACCGCCCGATCCGAACCGAAACCGAAAATTCGGTTCGGTTTTTGGTTTTCGGATTTTTGGTTTTTCGGTTTAGTTCGGTTTTTTTTCGCGGTTAACCGAACCGAACCGAAAAACCGTTTTTTTTTTTTGCTTTTTTTTTTTGTTTTTGAATTTGAATTTTTTTACCAATTAATTAATATGTACATCAATATTGTGTGCCCATAAAATTAATTTTATTGAAAAACAAAGAACAAAAGTCATCATTCGTTCTTTTTAAAAAAAACATAATTGGTTTAATTACTTATCTAATTATTCAAACATACTTGAATTGTGAATTCAACTTGAAAAATGTATTGATTTATAGATTTTAAAAAATATTGATTTTTGAAATAGAAATAATTAAAAATTAATGAAGTTATTTTATTATATTATATATACACATATTTGCATTATATATTACATTATTTTTATAAATTCATAAATTATTATTATAAAAAAATTAAAAACGTTAGCAATTTTTTTTTCTAAGTGTAGTTATTTTCAAATATATTTTTCGAAGTATTAAATCAAAAATATTTGATTTAACCATTAATTTTTTCCAAAAAATTATTCGAATAACTAAAAATATTTAGTTTTTTTTTAAAAAAAATTTATTTTAATTTTTTTTTTCAAAAAACCGATTTTTAGAGAAAAAAAATTAAAAAAAAAACCAAAAAACCGAACCGAAAAACCGAAATAATTTCGGTTAAAAACCAAACCGAACCGCCCAATTCGGTTCGGTTTTCGATTTGGCTTTTCGAAGAACCGAAATTTCGGTTTAACCAAAATTTCGGTTCGGTTCGGTCCAAACCGCCCGAATGAACACCCCTAATGCCAGTCTCTTTTACTGGAAATATTATTCTCACCGGATTATCCGGCTGTTGTCTTTGTTTTTATGTGTACTTGGAAACAGGTGGGCAGGATCGAGTCAGAGACGACGGGGATAGAACGAGAATGAAGAATAGAATTGGGACTTCGAGTTAGAATTGGAAATGCATGCCAATCTAGTTTATGTTTTGAAAGCATGTTTAGAACTCGAGCGTTGTTGAATATTAGAATAGATTATGAATGATGAATATTGAAGTTTTTATGTTGATTACATGTTGTTGGATTCGGAATTGAGCATGTTAGATTGATATTAGATTGAGTTGAATTGTTGATTTGAGATTTGAAACATGTTCAGTTTTCTGGAAAAATTATGATCCCAGGGTGCGCTCGATCCTACGATTTTATATGATCGAGCGCGGCACTTATTTTTTTCTCGGCAGAGAGTTCAGGAATATGGTGCGCTCGATCCTGGAATTTTCTAGGATCGAGCGCGGCACTGTTCACTAGAAATAATTTTTTTTTTATTTGGTGTCTTATCTCATGGCCTTTGAATGATTATCGATAGGATTAACTCTTGATTAGATTATTAGAATCGGGGTCTCACATTAAGTGGTATCAAAGCATAAGTTTCTTGATTTTATTTCTAGAAGTGAGCGGGGTAGATTGAGTCCGCTTGAACTTAATTTCTCGCATGTGATTGATTAATTCTATGGTTGAAGAATATGCGAGCATGCTTTATGATTGAGAATTATTTGAATTACTTGGATATGTGATTTAATTTTTTTTAAAGCATGAATTAATTGAGATACGAACTATTTCGGGTTATTGGTTGCATTGAATACTCTAGAGATCGAATGAGTATGTCGAGTTGAGGTTGTTGGACACCAGATAGATGTAATTGAGATGTTGTGACCTATCCTCTTGAATTAGATTTTCTATTCGGACAGTTTTGAACAGGATTCAAATAGTAGCGAACCGAATTGTACAGAATTGTTCTGTGACTGAACTGATGGATGTCACTTCGACACTGATGGAATCATTACTGATGAGATTTGAGTCATTCAGCCCTCCAACTCTGAGGAGTTCTGAGAATGAGTTTGGGTGTGAAAGCTGATTAAAAGAGATCGATCAGTTGTTTGATTCTTTTAGACTACATCGACGAACGATGGATACGGTTAGTTGGGTACCAACTGCAAGGAATTTCGAAAAGATTGGTGGTTATCGAAGAAGAAAGCCTTAGAGAAACAAGGTTTGGTCGTTTCGTAGAGTTTGTTTAAATCCGAATTTCTGCGACAGGATGTGGTACTTGCTCTTATCAAGGATTCACAGACTCTAACTTCTCCTTACGATTATGAAGCAGGTAACTGTTCGATTTTGGTCTTTCGACTCTTATACTGTTAGATATTGATGCAACTTTTTCTTCTTATTGAGAAGTTAGATTAATGCTTCCTCTACTTTTGAGTATCTGAATTAGTTGCGGTGAGTTTAGTTTGAATTTTTGAACTTTGTTTCGATGGGAGTTGATTGTACTGAAACAGTACTATACTTCGGCTATCAGATTTTGATTATATTATCGATGTAGTGCATTAACCAAGTACAGAGCAACCGAGGTTGATTTCAGATTTTTGCCAGATTCGGATCTGAGATGACAGACAAGTGGATTTACCTCCGATGATGTCTTCAATCAGCCGTGTTGGTTGATTTAAAAGAGTTGTTGAATTTGTTGATGTTGTTCTTGTTGAGATTCCAGATTTGCCTCCGCGTCGAGAGTAAGAGTTCAACATTATATTTAGATCAGACATCATCGACTGATAATCTGAAGGGAAGAGGTTTTAGAGATCGAATTCAGAATGAAGTACGACCGATTTGAATTTTAGCGTACAGATTAAATTGGAATTGCATCTGCAATGTTATGAGTCCTTTGAACCGAATCTTTCAGAGATTTGTAGATGAGTTCTTGATTATTCTTATCGATGAATCTCTTATACTTCGAAGAGCCGTATTGATCTTTTAGATTCTTTAAGAATTGTTTGCAGATTTGCATGCCGATCAATTATGCTATTCTTTTGACGTCTGAATATTGTTGAGACCGAGTTGTCTTTTCCTCGATCTTTTCTCTAGGAAGATGGAATTTTATAGAACACCTCAAGACTGGAGCTGTTATGAATTGATCTGGATTGACGTCCTTATCTGAAATTTGAAGATTCTAGGATTTAGCGTGTTCTATTGCGAATCTTTTGAGGAATTCTTATTGTTGAGAAGACGATTACTCAGCAGATTATGTTCTTCTATTTAGTGTGTATCTTTGAGATCAGTTCTTATTGAATTGAAGGAGAGATTGAATAGCACCTTAGTATTATTGATTTCTTCGGTATTGATGACATTTCGGTGCTTTGCACTCCTTCTTATTGAGAGTTGAGACTTATTCCTGTTCAAAAGAACTCCTTGTTAACTTGAGCATAGACGAAGTTGAAGACGCTCGAGACGCAATGTTAGTTTCGATTTGAGTCTCACAGAGATCTTATTGCTCAAAAGATCTAGCATCATTTTCTTGCTTGGAAGATTTCCGTAATCTGTTCTGATCTTGGAAGATAGAAGTTGATCGTCGCAGTCCGAACTGATTATGAGTTGGGAGAGAAAGTTTTAGAGGACGATTAATCTGACTGCGAATTCTATTTTTATCCGGAGAATTGATTGTAACAGCTAAGAATTTAAGCTGAATGATTTGTTCTTATTTTATCTACTTCAGTTGTCCTCTTTGATTGATGATTGCTGCACTTCTGATAGAGTCGGGAACAGGTGGAACGTTTATCTTGACTCCTTCATTTGATTTTGAACCAGAGTTGATTGAGAAGATTGAGAATGCTTTGGAATCAGATTCGACCTTTCAGAATCCAATGAAGATAGATCTTATCTGAGTTTCAGGTTTATATTGATGCCTTCTTAGCGAATAACTTTTGTTGTGCCAGATGTTCCGGTTTGAGACGGAGTATAAGGAGATTGGAACTTTGAAGTTCATTCAGTGTTCTTCCAGATGATCGGAAGATGTTTGATGAATTGAGGAATCAGATCGAATAGAGGACGAGGAAGCATGAGGTTCGAAGTATGGCTTCTGATGTTTTGAACTGTCAACAGTCAGAGAGAGAACGATCCGATTTTTTGTTGTACAGTCTATTCTGATTCAGAATGGAATTGGGGTCACAATTCGATGATTTTCGTAGCAAGGTTACTTTGTTGAGTCTGAGATGAGATGTCATCGGAGTATCGTTGAACGAGTGATGGAATCCTCCGTTAAGAATTCTCGATTCTAAGAATTCTTGATTTATTATGTTGAATGACTATTGTTACAGAATAGTATGAACGAACTCCCGAAGCTTTACAGTTGATGTATTGGATTGTAACTGGTTGATGTGCCAGTGGTTATTGAACGACTGAAGTTGTTCGGAATGAACTTCTAGATTGGTCCCGATTGTCAGAACGAGTTCGACACTGAAGGGGGATCCGAAGTTTATCTACAGGAGGTTCGTAAAGAGAGAACTTTCTTAGAATCATTTCCGGGTTTAAGTTTGGCCGTTTTGAACTTTGGATAGGCCGTTTGGTTTGACGAATACTCCTGCATTGTTGAAAAATTTTCTGTTGACCGAATGTTTCTGAAGTATTAGTTGAAATTAGGAATTCTTATTGATGAATTTCTTGTTTTCTGGTTATGAGAATTGTACTGATCGTACAAAGATTTCGAGAATCTTTTCAGAATTGTACGCCAAACAGTTGTATGTTAAACTCGATGTTTGAATTTCGGTTTGGACCGAATGAATTTCTTCGATCCTTATTATCTGATTATGGAATTTCTGATTATCCGCTTTCATGTATTCTGATTTTCAGTACTGATGATCTTTCAGTGCTGGTGTAATGCCCCGATTTTATCTTAATTGACTTTATTTGAGATAATCGGAGATTCCAGAGTTCAAGAGCCGACTTGATTTTGATCAGGGTCCTTTTTGCAAATTTCGGATTTTTCAGGGACTAAAATGCAATTTTGGACTTTTTTAGATATTTAAACAAGCTTTGACTCTCTTTTTCACTTCATCCTCCTCCTCCTTCACGTCTCCCTCCATTGAAGCGCCTCCCAAGTTCTTCGAGCTTTCAGATTTTCTCCCGAGCTCGATCCGTCCGTTGGAAATTATTTCTGATGGCAGATTAGCGATCATGGCTGCGAGAGCTTTGTTCTATCGTAAGTATTTCTCCGATCAGATACGTTTCATTTTTGGGATGTCGTTAGAATCGATTGAGTTGCTAGTATGTTGTTCTTGGCAGAGTTCTGATCGTTTATTATCTGTCGGTTTTGAAATAGAGCGTCGTTCGGATTTGTTATTATTTTTGAAGGGATTTTCGAAATGTTGAGTTTTTATTATTTGTTGGAATTGGATTGTTATGGTTGAATGTTGATTGATAAGAGTTGGTTAGATTGATATTATGTTGTCTGCATTTCTGGTTTGATCAGAATACAGCCGTTATGCCGCCGGTTTGAGTTTTGTATTGTCAATCAGTTGTAGTGTTTGAGCCAAGTCTTCGATTGAGTTGTATTTGATCTTGAGCCTTTATTACTTCTTTTGACAGATTCGTTTGAAGGCCGTTGAGTTGCTAGATTGCAAGAGTTGTATCGCTTTGAAGATTGTAGCCGGTATAATATCGATTTCTTATTATCGATTAAGGAAGTTTGATTGAATCTTGATTGAGGAATTGTTGTTGTTTCCAGGTTGGAGCATCGACGTTTGAAAGAGGTATAAGATGACTCAGACTGGAATGGAACGTGTGACTCGAATCCGACTTGATTCGAGTGTTCCAAGGAATCACATACTTGCATGTTAATTACTTTTACTCGAATTTAGTTGATTGAGTTATGTTTGCATTGCATTCATCTTGAGCCAAGAATCCTTGATTTTATCGGGCAGGACGGCCCTTTTATGTTAGACGTTTTGGGGGCTTTAAGCGAGTGGCCTAGGCGTAGAGGTTCGCCTAGTGTCAGCATACTCCTTATAGTCGCACCAAAGTCTAGAGGATGGAAATACGTAGCACCACCTTGATCGGGAGAGTCAGTGAGTTGTTTACGTGATCTCATCCTCGGGATCCCCAAAAGCAAAAGCAGCAATTTCTTGATTATCCGGACTTGATAATCCCACATCTAAAGACATGCATTGCATTATGCATTTGAATTAAGATTTGAGATGATTTTTGGAATTGCTTGTCTTGTATATATGTATCATGTTTTGATATATTAATTGATATGCATGTTTGTCTCTTTTACTGGGGATTGTATTCTCACCGGATTATTCGGCTGTTGTCTTTGTTTGTATGTGTACTTGGCAACAGGTGGGGCAGAACCGAGTCAGAGTAGACCTGGTTAACGTCAAGAGCAAGAGATAGAAGTGAGACTCGTTTAGAAGTCGAATCAGCATGTCAATCTAGTTTATGTTTTGCGAACATGTTTTGTCATTCGAACTTCTCGTTTTGTATTGTAAACAAGAATCGATGTAGGTACTACCGAATCGGATTTTTTTTTCTTCCCTAAACTTTTATTGTATTTTTATTGGCTTGTCAGATACTTTAAATGCAAGTGTTTAGGTTTGGTTGGATTTATTTTTCGGTGCCTTGGATTTCTGGGTGAGAGGACGGCGCGGGCGCGCGGATATTGGCGCGGGCGTGCGGACTTTTGGTGAGGTAAGGTCGCGGGCGCGCGTTCTGAGAGCGCGGGCGCACTGGTTCTTGGCGAGGCGAGGGCGCGGACGCGCTGGCTTTGGCGCGGGCGCGCGGCGTTTTCCTTTTAAAAAAAAAATAATATTGTGATCTCTTCGATTCTTGGTTTCTTGTATGTTTAATTGTTGTTTACTCCAAGAATAGTGGTTTAGAAACGAGGTCTCACAGTAAGTGGTATCAGAGCGATATGATTCTTTGACTGAATTTAGAAGTGAACGGGGTAGATCAAGTCCGCATGAATTGAATTCTCGCATGTGATTGAGTTATTTAAATTGATTTGTTTAAATACCATGCAAGCATGCTTTATTAATTGAGAATTATTTGAATTACATGACTATGTGATTTAATTTATAAAACATGAATTATTTGAGATATGAACTGTAATTCACCTGTATCCGGAATTTTGAGAGATTGCAAGGACATCGAATTGCAGCGATTGAGATATCTCGTGTCCTAACCTTTGATTATCAGATGGGTCCTCGTCGAGTGATAAACAGAAACACACCGCCAGTTATCCCTACAACTGAGCAAGCTAGTACTGAAACGGTTGAGATGGATGCTACAACGACACCTATAGAAACCTTGCTGAAGAGGTTTCAGTCGTTCAATCAGCCGTTGTTGATGGGTTCAGAAAATCCAGTTGACTGTGGGAGTTGGTTTGATGATATTGATCAGTTGTTTGACTCCATTGACTACACCGATGACCGCCGAATCAGGTTAGTAATTCATCAGCTGCGTGGTGGTGCTAAGAGCTGGTGGATCATGACAAAGAAAGCAATAGAGAGTAAAGGTACAGAAGTTACTTGGTCTCTTTTTAAATCTGAGTTTTATAAGCGGTTTTTCCCTATCTCGTATCGCAAAGATAAGGGAGCAGAGTTTGCCAATCTGAGGCAAGGGAATCTGAACATTGAAGAATACGTGGCTAAGTTTGATAGTCTGTTGCATTTCGCACCGCTGATTGCCGGCGATGATGAAGCAAAAGCTGATCAGTTCTTTAATGGTTTGAACCCGGATATCTTCACGTTGGTAAACACTGCTAGGCCAGATAATTTTGTGGATGCCATGAATCACGCAAAAGGAGCTGAAGCAGGTTTGTGGAGACAGAGAGGAAATCAGTTTGTGCCTCTGCAGCAACAAGGACAGTTTCAGGCACAATCTTTTCAATATCAAAACCAACCGTTCCATTACCAGAATCAATCCTTTCAGTTTCAGAACCAACCACCGAGTTATGAGGGTGGTAGGTAATAGGAAGGATTACTATCTCCCGAAGGGGAAGCAGTTTAAGAAGCACGGAACCAGTTCTTCGAGCTTTAGTGGCTCGAGGCAGCATGGATTGGGACAGAGTTCGGGTCAGTCAGACATGTCTTGCACCAACTGCGGAGGTCGTCACTCCAGTGATCAGTGTAGAGGTATTTTTGGAAGCTGCTATATCTGTAACCAGGCGGGGCACTTTGCCAGAGCGTGTCCTCAGCGTGTCCCTGAGCAAGCTCAGAGTGGAAGTTTTTCGAGACAGACAGCTCAGCCTCAGCAACAAGCTCCTACTGTCCATTCTTTTCAACCTCAGCAGCAGAATAGACAGGAAGGTAATCAGTATGCAAGCCAGCCTCCCAGACAGCAGGCATGAGTCTTTGCTCTGTCTAAGGACCCGCAGACTCAGGCTGCTCCCGATAATGACAGATCAGGTAACGTTTGATTTTGGTTTTCTATTCTTACTGGACTGCTAGATGCTGGCGAGTTAATTTCCTTCTTATTGAAGAATCTGTTTAATGTTTATCGTGCCTCTAAACTTTTGTTGAATCGTTCGAATTGACGAATACTCCAGTAGTGTTGTTAATCTTTCTATTAACCGGATCTTTCAGAAGAATTAGTTGAGACTAGGAATTCTTATCGTTGATTTCTTATCTTTTGGAATGAGAATTGTGCTGATCTTTCAGAGTATTTGAGAATCGTATAGCATATATTAGTACCAAGCAGTTGTTGTTATTCTTCAATGTCGAAATTCTTTTGGATTGGAGGGTCTTCTTCGATTTTTTGAGTTAATGATGGAATTTGTGCCGATCAACGCTCTCTTCTTATCGAGATTTTGGGATGTATTCTTATTCAGAGGAATCGCGCTATAGTCTGGACATCGAGACAGCTGAAGACGCTCGAGACTCAATGTCTAAATCTAGACTTCGAGCTCGCAGCGATCTTATTGATTTGGGGATCTGTTATCTATTTTTCTTATGAAGAGATTTTCGTGATCTTTTCTTTGATTAGGGAGTTGGAGTAATTGTTTTCACAGTTGGAGCTGATTTGGAGGCAGAAAAGAGGATTAGATTGTTTGAGATTTCTGACTGCGAATCTTTATCTGAGGAATTGTATGCAGCAACTGATGTTTGAGCTATTCTTATTTTATCTACTATCTAACTTCGATTGACCGATTGTTGGAATCGGCTACCATTTTCTGTACAGAATGACTTTCAGTCAAGACTAGAGGATTGATATCTTGTCAGAGGTCGTCAGATGTCATGTTTTTGCCAATGTTTGTCAGTTTAGTCAGAGATCTTTGATGCACTCGTTCTTTTGGCAAGGACTTTGATGAGATTTTGTTGTCTGATTTCAACTTATTTAATTCGATATCCTCAGAACGACGGACAGCCAGATCAGACGAGTCGAACTTAGATGTTATGCCTTGAGTTGAAACCAGAGACGATTGGATTGTGTTTGAGCAGATGAGGATTATGCTGATAAGAATGAGTCGACTTTTAATTTGCGTACTTGAAGGAGTATTTGAGAGACACAGTTCGCGTTGGAACCGTGTTTGATTTCGAGGACGAAATCTTTTCTTAGAGGGAGAGAATTGTAACGCCCCGATTTTATCTTAATTGACTTTATTTGAGATAATCGGAGATTCCAGAGTTCAAGAGCCGACATGATTTTGATCAGGGTCCTTTTTGCAAATTTCGGATTTTTCAGGGACTAAAATGCAATTTTGGACTTTGTTAGATATTTAAGCAAGCTTTGACTCTCTTTTTCACTTCATCCTCCTCCTCCTTCACGTCTCCCTCCATTGAAGCGCCTCCCAAGTTCTTCGAGCTTTCAGATTTCCTCCCGAGCTCGATCCGTCCGTTGGAAATTATTTCTGAAGGCAGATTAGCGATCACGGGTGCAAGAGCTTCGTTCTATCGTAAGTATTTCTCCGATCAGATACGTTTCATTTTTGGGATGTCGTTAGAATCGATTGAGTTGCTAGTATGTTGTTCTTGGCAGAGTTCTGATCGTTTATTATCTGTCGGTTTTGAAATAGAGCGTCGTTCGGATTTGTTATTATTTTTGAAGGGATTTTCGAAATGTTGAGTTTTTATGATTTGTTGGAATTGGATTGTTATGGTTGAATGTTGATTGATAAGAGTTGTTTAGATTGATATTATGCTGTCTGCGTTTTCGGTTTGATCAGAATACAACCGTTATGCCGCCGGTTTGAGTTTTGGATTGTCAATCGGTTGTAGTGTTTGAGCCAAGTCTTCGATTGAGTTGTATTTGATCTTGAGCCTTTATTACTTCTTTTGACAGATTCGTTTGAAGGTAGTTGAGTTGCTAGATTGCAAGAGTTGTATCGCTTTGAAGATTGTAGCAGGTATAGTATCGATTTCTTATTATCGATTGAGGAAGTTTGATTGAATCTTGATTGAGGAATTTTTGTTGTTTCCAGGTTGGAGCATCGACGTTTGAAAGAGGTATAAGATGACTTAGACTGGAATGGAACGTGTGACTCGAATCCGACTTGATTCGAGTGTTCCGAGGAATCACATACTTTCATGTTAATTACTTTTACTCGAATTTAGTTGATTGAGTTATGTTTGCATTGCATTCATCTTGAGCTAAGAATCCTTGATTTTATCGGGCAGGACGACCCTTTTATGTTAGATGTTTTGGGGGCTTTAAGCGAGTGGCCTAGGCGTAGAGGTTCGCCTAGTGTCAGCATACTCCTTATAGTCGCACCAAAGTCTAGAGGATGGAGATACGTAGCACCACCTCGATCGGGAGAGTCGGTGAGTTGTTTACGTGATCTCATCCTCGGGATCCCCAAAAGCAAAAGCATTAATTTCTTGATTATCCGGACTTGATAATCCCACATCTAAAGACAGCCATTGCATTATGCATTTGAATTAAGATTTGAGATGATTTTTGGAATTGCTTGTCTTGTATATATGTATCATGTTTTGATATATTAATTGATATGCATGTTTGTCTCTTTTACTGGGGATTGTATTCTCACCGGATTATCCGGCTGTTGTCTTTGTTTGTATGTGTACTTGGCAACAGGTGGGGCAGAACCGAGTCAGAGTAGACCTGGTTAACGTCAAGAGCAAGAGATAGAAGTGAGACTCGTTTAGAAGTCGAATCAGCATGTCAATCTAGTTTATGTTTTGCGAACATGTTTTGTCATTCGAACTTCTCGTTTTGTATTGTAAACAAGAATCGATGTAGGTACTACCGAATCGGATGTTTTTTTCTTCCCTAAACTTTTATTGTATTTTTATTGGCTTGTCAGATACTTTAAATGCAAGTATTTAGGTTTGGTTGGATTTATTTTTCGGTGCCTTGGATTTTTGGGCGAGAGGACGGCACGGGCGCGCGGCCTTTTGGCGAGGTAAGGGCGTGGGCGCGCGTTCTGAGAGCGCGGGCGCGCTGGTTCTTGGCGAGGCGAGGGCGCGCGGCATTTTCCTTTTTAAAAAAAATAATATTGTGATCTCTTCGATTCTTGGTTTCTTGTATGTTTAATTGTTGTTTACTTCGAGAATAGTGGTTTAGAAACGAGGTCGCACAGCTGGGATTTCTTCTTATTGAGATTTTTGAATTATTCTTATTTTATCTACTGTCTGTTTTTGATTGATTGATTGATGGAATCCACTAAAGTTTTCTGTACAGAATGATTTTGATGAAGAAAAGAGAATTGATATCTTGTTAGAGGTTGTCAGATGTCATGAATTGCCAAAGTCTGTCAGTCTAGACAGAGATCCTTGATGTTATTGTTATGTCGGCATATACTTTGAAGAGAATTTTGTTGTTGATTTCAACTATTTTCGATTCGATACCCTCAGAACGACGTACAGCCAGATCAGATGCGTCGAACTTTAGAGGAATTGCCACGAGTTGTAGTGCTCGACTTAGCACTAGTTGGCAGAATTCTTGATTTTTGTGGAGACTTCGTACAACGGCAGCGATCAAATGATATATGGAAAATACCTCTCTAGAAGTTGTACGAGGAGAGATGAAGATCTCTTTCATTTTCGAGATGAACTTTCTGTGTCTCATGATTTAGAACGGTAGATGATTCGAAATGTGACTGAATTGTAAGGATGTTCTGACGAGGATGAGACGACTTTTTATAGACGGACTGAATGTTGATGAATTAATCGACTAGAGTTTCTGACTTTCTCCTGTTGTTGAGATGTCGAACTGATTGAGACGAATGATTCAGAGATTGATTGGAAGAAGATTTTGGACTTAGTTCCGAGATGTAAATTCTTATTGCATTCCTGTGATTCTATCCTCGACCTTGTGATAGAACTGTAATTGATTTCGAGGACGAAATCGATTCTTAGAGGGGGAGAATTGTAACGCACCAAAATTATCTTAATGGACTTTATTTGAGATAATCAGAGATTTTAGAAGTCGAGGGCCGATTCGATTTGGATCAGGGACTAGAATGCAATTTTTAGAATTTTCAGGGACTAAAACACAAATATGGGAATTGTTAGATATTTAAGATGCTTTGACTCTTTCTTTCCACTCCATCTTCTCCCTTCACACCGCCTCCACCATTGATGAATCGCCCCATTTCATTCCAAGCTTCCAGATTTCCATTTTTGATCGATCCATCCGATAGTTTTTCGAACTGAAGGCATAGCGACGATCACTGTCTCGAGTGCTCTGTTTAGAAGTAAGTTTCTTTCGATTCTGCGAGGTTTGAATTTTTTTTATGTCTTTAGAATCGATTTATATTCGGAGAGGATGATTATGAGATAGCTATGATAGTATATCTAAGACGGTTCGAAGATCTAACGACGATCGGAATTGTTATGATTTTCTTAGTGATTTTCGAAATCTTTGAATTTGATATGTGTTGGGATTGGATTGGAAATGATATGTATTGATTGAAATGAGTTTATTGGATTGTTGAATTGCTGTCTGCGTTTCTGATTTTGATCGTATCGAGTTTGAGTGAGCTTTTGATGTCGATATTGATCCTTATGACTCCTTCTGATAGATTGAATTGAAGTCAGCAGAGTTGCGAGATAGCAGCTTTGGACAGTTGGAAGATTGAAGTCGGTACAATATCGATTTTCTTATTTATCGATCGAAGAAGTTTGATTGAGTTTTGAATGAATTTGATTGGATATTGATTATTATCCTTATTATTGATTTTTCAGATTGAAGTACCTTCGAAGCGAATAAGGTAAAAGATGACTTATACTTGAATGGAACGATTAACTCGAATCCGAATTTATTCGAGTGTTTCGAAGAAATTCACATACTTGCATGATTGAATGCTTATTTGACATCATGATTGAATGTTTATTTGAAATCATGATTGAATGTTTATTTGAATTGATGATTGAAAATATGATTGAATGCATAAGATGACATATGCATTCATGTTGAGCCGAATGATTATTCGTTTTGAATTAGATGATTTGAAGATTATAGTTGAGTGGCCTTGGTAGGCGAATTACTACAAGTGTCGATTAATTCTCTATAATGCTCTGGAGTCTAGAGGATTAAAATATACCTCGTCCACCTCGAAAGGGGAGTTCGGTGTGATTGTTGGATATTTTAACCTCGGGATCCCAAACCGAAGAAAGACAGAAAGAAAAAAGAATTTCATTTGATTATCTGAGTCTAATAATCTAGAAGTTTTAAAGACATGCATATCATTTTAATTCAGTAATTGAATGGATTAATTGATTATATGAGGAATGAATTCATATCTTGAATTGATATGTTTATTTGATTGCATGTCAGTCTCTTTTACTCGAAATATTATTCTCACTGGATTATCCGGCTGTTGTCTTTGTTTGTATGTGTACTTGGCAACAGGTGGGGCAGGATTGAGTCAGAGACGACGGGGATAGAACGAGAATGAAGAATAGAAGTGGGACTTCGAGTTAGAATTGGAAATGCATGCCAATCTAGTTTATGTTTTGAAAGCATGTTTAGAACTTGAGCGTTGTTGAATATTAGAATTGATTATGAATGATGAATATTGAAGTTTTTATGTTGATTACATGTTGTTGGATTCGGAATTGAGTATGTTAGATTGATATTAGATTGAGTTGAATTGTTGATTTGAGATTTGAAACATGTTCAGTTTTCTGGAAAAATTATGATCCCAGGGTGCGCTCGATCCTACGATTTTATAGGATCGAGTGCGGCACTTATTTTTTCTCGGCAGAGAGTTCAGGAATATGGTGCGCTCGATCCTGGAATTTTATAGGATCGAGCGTGGCACTGTTCACTAGAAATATTTTTTTTTTATTTGGTGTCTTATCTCTTGGCCTTTGAATGATTATCAATAGGATTAACTCTTGATTAGATGATTAGAATCGGGGTCTCACATTAAGTGGTATCAGAGCATAAGTTTCTTGATTTTATTTCTAGAAGTGAGCGGGGTAGATTGAGTCCGCTTGAACTTAATTTCTCGCATGTGATTGGTTAATTATATGGTTGAAGAATATGCGAGCATGCTTTATGATTGAGAATTATTTGAATTACTTGGATATGTGATTTAATTTTTTTTAAATTATGAATTAATTGAGATACGAACTATTTTGGGTTACTGGTTGCATTGAATACTCTAGAGATCGAATGAGTATGTCGAGCTGAGGTTGTTGGACATCAGATAGATGTAATTGAGATGTTGTGTCTTAATCCTCTTGAATCAGATTTTCTATTCGGCCAGTTTTGAACAGGATTCAAATAGTAGCGAACCCGATTGTACAGAATTTTTCTGTGATTGAACTGATGGATGTCAGTCCGACACTGATGGAATCATTACTGATGAGATTTGAGTCATTCAGCCATCCAACTCTGAGGAGTTCTGAGAATGAGTTTGGGTGTGAAAGCTGATTAGAAGAGATCGATCAGTTGTTTGATTCTTTTAGACTACACCAACGAACGACGGATACGGTTAGTTGGGTACCAACTGCAAGGCATTTCAAAAAAATTGGTGGTTATCGAAGAAGAAAGCCTTAGAGAAACAAGGTTTGGTCGTTTCGTAGAGTTTGTTTAAATCCGAATTTCTGCGACAGGCTGTGGTACTTGCTCTTATCGAGGATTCACAGACTCTAACTGCTCCTGACGATGATGAAGCAGGTAACTGTTCGATTTTGGTCTTTCGACTCTTATACTGTTAGATATTGATGCAACTTTTTCTTCTTATTGAGAAGTTAGATTAATGCTTCCTCTACTTTTGAGTATCTGAATTAGTTGCGGTGAGTTTAGTTTGAATTTTTGAACTTTGTTTCGATGGAAGTTGATTGTACTGAACAGTACTATACTTCGGTTATCAGATTTTGACTATATTATCGATGTAGTGCATTAACCGAGTACAGAGCAACCGAGGTTGATTTCAGATTGTTGCCAGATTCGGATATGAGATGACAGAAGAGTGGATTTACCTCCGATGATGTCTTCAATCAGCCGTGTTGGTTGATTTAAAAGAGTTGTTGAATTTGCTGATGTTGTTCTTGTTGAGATTCCAGATTTGCCTCCGCGTCGAGAGGAAGAGTTCAACATTATATTTAGATCAGACATCATCGACTGATAATCTGAAGGGAAGAGGTTTCAGAGATCGAATTCAGAATGAAGTACGACCGATTTGAATTTTAGCGTACAGATTGAATTGGAATTGCATATGCAATGTTATGAGTCCTTTGAACCGAATATTTCAGAGATTTGTAGATGAGTTCTTGAGTATTCTTATCGATGAATCTCTTATCCTTCGAAGAGCCGTATTGATCTTTCAGATTCTTTAAGAATTGTTCGCAGATTTTCATGCCGATCAATTATGCTATTCTTTTGACGTCTGAATCTTGTTGAGACCGAGTTTTCTTTTCCTCGATCTTTTCTATAGGAAGATGGAATTTTATAGAACACCTCAAGACTGGAGCTGTTGAATTGATCTGGATTTACGTCCTTATCTGAAATTTGAAGATTCTAGGATTTAGCGTATTCTATCGCGAATCCTTTCAGGAATTCTTATTGTTGAGAAGACGATTACTCAGCAGATTATATTCTTCTGTTTAGTGTGTATCTTTGAGACCAGTTCTTATTGAATTGAAGGAGAGATTGAATAGCACCTCAGTATTATTGATTTCTTCGGTATTGATGACCTTTCGGTGCTTTGCAATCCTTATTATTGAGAGTTGAGACTTATTCCTGTTTAGAAGAACTCCTTGTTAACTTGAGCATCGACGAAGTTGAAGACGCTCGAGATGCAATGTTAGTTTCCGATTTGAGTCTCACAGAGATCTTATTGTTCAAAAGATCTAGCATCATTTTCTTGCTTGGAAGATTTCCGTAATCTGTTCTGATCTTGGAAGATAGAAGTTGATCGTCGCAGTCCGAACTGATTATGAGGTTGGAGAGAGAGTTTTAGAGGACGATTAATCTGACTGCGAATTCTATTGTTATCCGGAGAATTGATTGTAATAGCTAAGAATTTAAGCTGAATGATTTGTTCTTATTTTATCTACTTCAGTTGTCCTCTTTGACAGATGATTGCTGCACTTCTGATAGAGTCGGGAACAGATGGAACGTTTATCTTGACTCCTTCATTTGATTTCGAACCAGATTTGATTGAGAAGATTGAGAACACTTTGGAATCAGATTCGACCTTTCAGAATCCGATGAAGATAGATCTTATCTGAGTTTCAGGTTTATATTGATGCCTTCTTAGCGAATAATTTTTGTTGTGCTAGATGTTCCGGTTTGAGACAGAGTATAAGGAGATTGGAACTTTGAAGTTCATTCAGTGTTCTTCCAGATGATCAGAAGATGTTTGATGAATTGAGGAATCAGATCGAATAGAATACGAGGAAGCATGAGGTTCGAAGTATGGCTTCTGATGTTTTGAACTGTCAACAGTCAGAGAGAGAACGATCCGATTTTCTGTTGTACAGTCTATTCTGATTCAGAATGGAATTGGGGTCACAATTCGATGATTTTTGTAGCAAGACTACTTTGTTGAGTCTGAGGTGAGATGTCATCGGAGTATCATTGAACGAGTGATGGAATCCTCCGTTAAGAATTCTCGATTCTAAGAATTATTGATTTATTCTGTTGAAAGACTATTGTTACAGAATAGTATGAACGAACTCCCGAAGCTTTACAGTTGATGTATTGGATTGTAACTGGTTGATGTTCCAGTAGTTATTGAACGACTAAAGTTGTTCGGAATGAACTTCTAGATTGGTTCCGATTGTCAGAACGAGTTCGACACTGAAGGGGGATCCGAAATTTATCTACAGGAGGTTCGTAAAGAGAGAACTTTCTTAGAATCGTTTTCGGGTTTAAGTTTGGCCGTTTTGAACTTTGGACAGGCCGTTTGGTTTGACGAATACTCCTGCATTGTTGAAGAATTTTCTGTTGACCGAATCTTTCTGAAGTATTAGTTGAAATTAGGAATTCTTATTGATGAATTTCTTGTTTTCTGGTTATGAGAATTGTACTGATCGTACAGAGATTTCGAGAATCTTTTCAGAATTGTACGCCAAACAGTTGTATGTTAAACTCGATGTTTGAATTTCGGTTTGGACCGAATGAATTTCTTCGATCCTTATTATCTGATTATGGAATTTTTGATTATCCGCTTTCATGTATTCTGATTTTCAGTACTGATGATCTTTCAGTGCTGGGATTTCTTCTTATTGAGATTTTGGAATTATTCTTATTTTATCTACTGTCTGTTTTTGATTGATTGATGGAATCCGCTAAAGTTTTCTGTACAGAATGATTTTGATGAAGAACGGAGAATTGATATCTTGTCAGAGGTTGTCAGATGTCATGAATTGCCGAAGTCTGTCAGTCTAGACAGAGATCCTTGATGTTATTGTTATGTCGGCATATACTTTGAAGAGAATTTTGTTGTTGATTTCAACTATTTTTGATTCGATACCCTCAGAACGACGTACAGCCAAATCAGATGAGTCGAACTTTAGAGGAATTGACATGAGTTGTAGTGCTCGACTTAGCACTAGTTGGCAGAATTCTTGATTTTTGTGGAGACTTCGTACAACGGCAGCGATCAAATGATATATGGAAAACACCTCTCTAAAAGTTGTACGAGGAGAAATGAAGATCTCTTTCATTTTCGAGATGAACTTTCTGTGTCTCATGATTTAGAAGGGTAGATGATTCGAAATGTGACTGAATTGTAAAGATGTTCTGACGAGGATGAGACGACTTTTGATAGACGGACGGAATGTTGATGAATTAATCGACTAGAGTTTCTGACTTTCTCCTGTTGTTAAGATGTCGAACTGATTGAGACGAATGATTCAGAGATTGATTGGAAGAAGATTTTGGACTTAGTTCCGAGATGTAAATTCTTATTGCAGCCCTGTGATTCTATCCTCGACCTTGTGATAAAACTGTAATTGATTTCGATGACGAAATTGATTCTTAGTGGGGGAGAATTGTAACGCACCAAAATTATCTTAATGGACTTTATTTGAGATAACCAGAGATTTTAGAAGTCGAGGGCCGATTCGATTTGGATTAGGGACTAGAATGCAATTTTCAGAATTTTCAGGGACTAAAATGCAAATATGGGAATTGTTAGATATTTAAGAGGCTTTGACTCTTTCTTTCCACTCCATCTTCTCCCTTCACACCGCCTCCACCATTGATGAATCGCCCCATTTCATTCCAAGCTTCCAAATTTCCATTTTTGATCGATCCGTCCGATAGTTTTTCGAACTGAAGACATAGCGACGATCACTGTCTCGAGTGCTCTGTTTAGAAGTAAGTTTCTTTCGATTCTGCGAGGTTTGAATTTTTTGATGTTTTTAGAATCGATTTATATTCGGAGAGGATGATTATGAGATAGCTGTGATAGTATATCTAAGACGGTTCGAAGATCTAACGATGATCGGAATTGTTATGATTTTCTTAGTGATTTTCGAAATCTTTGAATTTGAGATGTGTTGGGATTGGATTGGAAATGATATGTATTGATTGAAATGAGTTTATTGGATTGTTGAATTGTTGTCTGCGTTTTCGGTTTGATCAGTTTATAGCCGTTATGCCGTCAGTTTGAGTTTTGGATATCGTTTCTATGTTTTGATCGTATCAAGTTTGAATGAGCTTTTGATGTCGATATTGATCCTTATGACTCCTTCTGATAGATTGAATTGAAGTCAGCAGAGTTGCGAGATAGCAGCTTTGGACAGTTGGAAGATTGAAGTTGGTACAATATCGATTTTCTTATTTATCGATCGAAGAAGTTTGATTGAGTTTTGAATGAATTTGATTAGATATTGATTATTATCCTTATTATTTATTTTTCAGATTGAAGTACCTTCGAAGCGAATAAGGTAAAAGATGACTTAGACTTGAATGGAACGTTTAACTCGAATCCAAATTTATTCGAGTGTTCCGAAGAAATTCACATACTTGCATGATTGAATGCTTATTTGACATCATGATTGAATGTTTATTTGAAATCATGA
The DNA here is from genome assembly GCF_033568475.1 of Henckelia pumila. Classification (NCBI taxonomy): domain Eukaryota; kingdom Viridiplantae; phylum Streptophyta; class Magnoliopsida; order Lamiales; family Gesneriaceae; genus Henckelia; species Henckelia pumila. The sequence goes on from NC_133120.1 coordinate 43,778,071, forward strand.
TTGAATGTTTATTTGAATTGATGATAGAAAATATGATTGAATGCACGAGATGACATATGCATTCATGTTGAGCCAAATGATTATTCGTTTTGAATTAGACGATCTGAAGATTATAGTTGAGTGGCCTTGGTAGGAGAATTACTACAAGTGTCGATTAACTCTCTATAATGCTCTGGAGTCTAGAGGATTAAAATATACCTCGTCCACCTCGAAAGGGGAGTTCGGTGTGATTGTTGGATATTTTAACCTCGGGATCCCAAACCGAAGAAAGAAAGAAAGAAAAAAGAATTTCATTTGATTATCTGAGTCTGATAATCCAGAAGTTTTAAAGACATGCATATCATTTTAATTCAGTACTTGAATGGATTAATTGATTATATGAGGAATGAATTCATATCTTGACTTGATATGATTATTTGATTGCATGTCAGTCTCTTTTACTCGAAATATTATTCTCACCGGATTATCCGACTGTTGTATTTGTTTGTATGTGTACTTGGCAACAGGTGGGGCAGGATGTAAGAGTGGGTGCCCAGTGAGCCAACTGTGTGGCTATGGGCTTTGTTGACTCTTTGTATAAACAATCTTTTGTTTAATATTATTTACACTTTTATGGCAATGACTTTATATTACTTCATATTGTTATATTATGATATACTATTGTTGTTTTGATAAAGACCTTGAATATACTATAGTGTATGTAAGATGTGGTAGAACATGGAGATGTCTATCATGAAATACATCTTATAGTCACTGTATATTCTAAAACCGTTCCTAGTCGATTGAGCCGTCCGATAATAAGGATAAGGATCGCTCGAGTTTGAGACTAGCATTTGCGATGCGGAGTACCACGTTTCATTGGTAGGGAACATGGAGATGTTCGAAGCATGCAAATGGATATTCATAGGATGAATAATCGAACTACCCTATCCGACTTTCCAAGTGGTTATCACTTATCGAGTGGATAAAGTCCGCGGTTTTGGTTGTACACCATTAGTCCTTACGACTTGAAACATCATGGAGACTCTATATGCTAGTACTGTGCTTTGACTCGTTTACCGACTCTGAGGGGGTCATCAGGTGTCGAGATTGGGTACAGTTACGACACATATAGGAGTCAATGCATTGTTGTCAAGGATTCACCACATACTTGCGAGTGTGGATATCCTATGCGATCTGAGGAGATATTAGTGTGACAAATCTCTGGCCAGAGTACTTGATGTGATTTAAGAAATGGTTTCTTAGTAGCACATGCGATGTCACTAATTTGATCTTCAAGATGCATTGCATAGTTATCGAATCTTGAGCGACTCTCGATATACCAATGGTTGTTGATTCGATCGGGATATATGGATGAAGGGACCGTACTGTACGTTAACCAAAATCTACTGGTTCTTGTAGGCACTATCAGTGATACCTAGGGAATCATGGGGCGATGTTGCTAGGCGCTTTACCATGATTCGTTGGGCAAGTCGGAAAGTGTTGTTCCGAGTCACAAGGAGTTGTGAGCCCACGGCTAGCTGTATCCCTGAACCATTGAGGGTCACACAGCGTAATGGAGTTTTAATCCCCGTTGAGATAGTTAAATTTAAAGAGTTAAATTTAATGAACTAAGGAGTTGGACTTCTTAAATAAGAGTAAGGGAGTAGGATTTCCTAAAATGACATAGGGATGGACATTTTTGGAAACCACTGAATTCGGATTCAGGAAAATTTATTTTGACTTTAAAACGTGCAGAAATGGTTTCTGTGCACATTGGTGAAATCGTTTCATCAATCGGAGTCACGATGAATTTTATATTAATTTCTGAACGAGCGGGCTTTGCTTGTCGGGCCCCAGCTTATGACTAATGGGCCCTAAGGTGTTAGTGGCCTGCATTATAAATAAGTTATTTCAGTACAGAAATTACACACGATAGCTCATTAATTTTGAGAAGCAAAAATCGAAAACCCTAGCCTCTCAAAGTGATAATCGGCCGTCCCCTTCCTTGCTCTGCCCGAGAAAATTCCGGTCTGTGATTTTGAATCGCAGTAAGGAATAACGAATCAGATTCGTGTATTCTCTTCGCAGAAAACTTCTGATAGATTTTCTAGTGCAATCTATCAGAGGGATTAAACCTCTGTTCGTGGACCTGATTGAAGGCGTTCATCGGTTCCAGGGAGAGACAACAAGAGCAGAATTGTTCTGTTGGTGTCCATTAATCTCGTTGCGAGATTTGAGGTAAAATTTATTTAATTGTTATTTAAATTTTACACACACGTAATTCAATCGATGAACGGTTGATACCCATACCATGGAAACGTTCCATGAAAAATTTTTTAAACTTCCGCTGCACCGGGTATCAATCGTAATTGGTCTGGGAACTCGCCAGTTTTCCAACAGTGGTATCAGAGCCAGGTTGCTCAGATCAATCGATTGAATAATCAATTGTACAAAATTTTTGAGTCTCGGTTTATGAAACAAAATAAATATTTTTTAAATAAAAAATTTTTTTTCGGGGCAAAACCCGGGCAGCGATTGGATCGCTGCCCGGTGGGGCAGCAATTGTTGCTGCCCCGGGCGGCGCACGGCGCCGCCCAAAGGGGGCGCACGGCGCCGCCCAGGGCGGCGACCGTCGCCGCCCAGGGCGGCGCACGGCGCTGCCCAGGGCAGCGCTGTGCGCTGCCCAGCGCAGCGCTGGGCGCTGCGCAGGGCAGCGCTCGGCGCTGCCCAGGGCGACGCACGGCCCGCCCCAGCGGCGGCGCCAGGCGCCGCCAGGGCAGCAAACGTTGCTGCCCTAAGGGGGCAGCCGGGCTGCCCCCGGCCCGCGCCCCGGGTGCGGGCCGGCCCGGGAGTGTCCGGGCGGCCCGCGGGAAAAATTATATTTTAATTTTAATATTTAAAATTTTATTTTTGGTCCGGTCAAAAATTGTTTTTGATTGGTTCACGAGATTTCGGATCGAATTGTTCGAGTCCGTAAATTTTAAAATTGATTTTGGATAAATTTGAATTTTTGGAAAATTTTAATATTTTATCCGTAAATTGAATTTTGAAATCAATTATTTTGGTACAATTGATGATAAGATATGATCTTATGATATATTAGATAAAATATGATTTTATTTGTAAAATTGGATTTTATAGATAAAATATGATTTTATTTGATATGGAGATAAAATATGATTTTATATGTGAAATGTGATTTTATATATAAAATATGATTTTATCTTGTTTAAATTTGAATTGCCACAGCATGTTATCCAATAAATTAATTTTGAATTAAATGTTATTGGATAAGGATGATCGATTGCCATGACCAATTTTGTAGGTGTATGTTAGGAATTTACATTTTGTCTTTATTGTTGTTGGTTTCATTAATGGGCCTGGTTTATGGCCCGATATGAATGTCATATGTAATAAAAGTGGGCTTGGTTTATAGCCCGTTCCCACCCCTAAAAATGTATCCCCTACTTGTCATTGTTATTTAATTGTAAATACATTAGATTTAGTGGGAGATCAAGATTTGAAGATGGTGGGCCCAGCAGACAATGAAGACTGAAGAAATGTAAATTGGAAGCATATGTAATAGGATTGCATTTGCATACTGCATATTACCTAGGATTGGACTAAGACCCGTGATTGGCAACCACGGGTCAATTAGAAATGGAATCGATCATCCTATAATATGTGATATTATGATTGTATGCATGTTTAGACATAAATTGCGTGAATCCGGCAATGCATGCAATAAATTAAAAATGATGAGACAAATTTTTTATAAATAAAAATCCCTCATTTTAAATATGATTTAAAATTTATATCAAGATAAATAAAGGAAATTTAAATATTGTTTAAATGTTCCTACCTTCCATCAACGGTCAATGTATGTGATGCTACCCGCGGATACGGTCCGGCTCATATTATTGGGGGGGCCCGTCCGTCGGAAAGCTGTACATTGGATCGACAAATGTTGTAAGTTGGGTGGAACTCCCATGGGATCGGCTCATATTATTGGGGGATCCACATGGCGACCGTCCATCACAACTTAATATTGATGGGTCATCTTGACATGTCACTTTAAACGGCGTCATATTATTGGGCCCTTATTGGACATGAGGTAAATACATGGGGGTTGCTTTGGAAGCAATTGGGCTCTACCTTTTGAGAATTATGGTTGGCTGATATTATTCGGGACCATAAGTTTGTCAATTGGACTCCATGTTCTCACTAAGGAAAAAGTTTCCCGTTTTCACTATATGGTGGTGAAATCGTTAAAATAGTGGGAGTGAGATTCATAAAATTAAATTCGCCTATTTTATGTCTTAGTAAATTGTTAAACAATCATTGATATATGTCTGTTTTTCCTTTTTCAGTATTTCATACAATGAATTCGCGAAATCCTTTATTCTCGATCCTCGAACAAAACAAGCTGACTGGCGCCAACTATACGGAATGGTTCCGGAAGTTGAAGATTGTCTTAAACTTCGGAGAAAATGCTCTACGTGTTAGAGAAAGCACCTCCGAAGGAAGCACCAGCTGACATAAGTCCGGAGGAATTGGCCAAACTTGATGCATGGTGCGACCATGACATCAAGACCAAATGCTATATGCAAGCCTCGATGTCTGATGAACTCCAGAGGCGATTTGAGGACACGGTGAATGCTGCTGACATTCACACGCAACTCAAGGAACTTTTTGGGGCTCAGTCGAGGGCTGAAAGGTTCTCTACTGTTAAGGAGTTGATGACGTGCCGCATGCGTGAAGGGACTTCGGTCCGTGATCATGGGGTACGAGTGATTTGGCTCATACAGAAGTTAGCGACCCTTGATTTGGTGTTGGAGCATGAACTCAATGTGGACTTGCTGCTTCTATCTCTTCCTTCTTCATTTGATGGATTCGTGATAAATTTTAATATGAACAAGATAGAGGCCACCCTTGAAGAGATGGTCAATATGCTCGTTACATATGAATCCACACTTAAGAAGGATAAGCCAGCTTTCTTGGTGGGCTCCTCATCTTCTGCTAAGAAGGGGCCAAGTATGAAGGGCAAGAAACGTTCTGCCCCACCCAAGAAAGTGGAACCCGAGAAGAAGCAAAAGACAAAGGCTTCAAACGATGGAAATCCAAGGATGTTTGCCATTACTGCAAGAAGCCGGGTCATTGGAAGCGCAACTGCAAGGAGTATCTTGAGCAGTTGGGAACTGCAAAGGGTATGTTCTATATCGAAATAAACATGTCACTTAATACAACTTCTTGGGTATTGGATACCGGATGTGGTTCTCACATTTGCAATGATTTGCAGGTGATGACAAGAAGTCGCAGGCTTAGAATGGGTGAGACCCAGCTGAGGCTCGGGAATGGTTCCAGAGTTGAAGCTACGGCCATTGGAGATGTTTGTTTGATTTTGCAGAATGGTTTTAAATTATTGTTGAGAGATGTTTTATTTGTGCCAGATTTAATTAAAAACATTATTTCTATTTCTATGCTTGATAGAGATGGTTATTCTTGTAATTTTGTGAATGGGATTTGCAGTATTTACAAGAATGAATGTTTAATTGGAAATGGACAACTTGAAAACGATCTATATAATTTAAAACTAAAAGACGTTCCAGTAAATTGTATTGACAAACCGGCGACAACAAACAAAAGGAAAAACGATAGTCAAAACCCGGCAAACCTTTGGCACGCTAGACTAGGTCATATTTCCTCAAGGAGGATGAACAAGCTAGTGGGAGAGGGCATGTTTGATATGTCTGATATTAACTCTCTACCTACTTGTGAATCCTGCCTAAAAGGGAAAATGACTAAATCCCCTTTTAAGGGGAAACCTGAGCGTAGTCAAAATCTGTTGGATTTGATCCATACAGATGTTTGTGGTCCATTTAGAGTAGGGACTCAACATGGCCACACCTACTTCATTACCTTTACTGATGATTATTCAAGGTATGGGTATTTATATTTAATGAAATATAAGTCTGAAGCATTTGAAAAGTTCAAAGAATTCAAGGCTGAAGTAGAAAACAAGCTAGGTAAAAGTATTAAAGCACTTCGATCGGATCGAGGTGGAGAATACTTGAGTACCGAGTTTTTGGACTATCTGAAAGAGAATGGGATTCTCTCTCAGTGGACTCCTCCTATGACACCACAGCTTAATGGTGTATCGGAGCGTCGTAATCGAACTTTGTTGGACATGGTTCGATCTATGATGAGCTTCACTGAGCTTCCACCTTCGTTTTGGGGCTATGCGCTTGAAACGGCGGTATTGTTGTTGAACAACGTCCACACTAAAGCAGTGGACAAAACACCATACGAGTTATGGAATGGCAAAGCTCCTAAGTATTCGTACTTGAGGATTTGGGGATGTCCAGCTTACGTGAAGCGGACAGTGGGAGATAAGTTGGATAGTCGATCCAGCTTGTGTTATTTTGTGGGGTATCCGAAGAATTCAATCGGATATTATTTCTATTATCCTGCTGAAACAAAGGTGTTTGTTTCACGGAATGCCACCTTCTTGGAGAAGGAGTTCTTATTGGATAAGAAAGGCGAGATGATGGAACTCGAAGAAGTTCGAGAAGAACCCGAAATACAAAATAACGATCCCACACCTCAGGAACCATTGCTGGACACGCCTGCACCTAGAAGATCCGAGAGGACTTCTAGACCTCCAGTTCGATATGGTCTTCTTCTTGAAGAGGGTCAAGATGAACCCGACATTGGATGTGATCCAAGAAGCTTCAAGGAAGCAATTTCTGATGCGGATTCGAATTTATGGCTTGAAGCTATGCAGTCAGAATTGGATTCGATGCATACTAACCAAGTCTGGACTTTAGTGGATCCCCGATGGAATTGTTCCAATAGGGTGTAAATGGATCTACAAAAGAAAGCTTGGGCCTGATGGTAAGGTATTGACCTACAAGGCGCGATTGGTGGCTAAAGGTTATACTCAAAGGCAAGGAGTTGACTATGACGAAATCTTTTCACCAGTTGCAATGTTCAAGTCCATAAGAATCCTTATTGCCATAGCTGCATGGTATGACTATGAGATATGGCAAATGGATGTGAAGACTGCTTTTCTTAATGGAGACATTAAGGAAGAAATCTATATGAAGCAGCCTGAGGGGTACACATCCATGGGAAGCGAGCATAAGGTATGCAAGCTTCAGAGATCAATTTATGGTCTAAAACAAGCATCAAGAAGTTGGAACCAGAAATTTGATGAAACAATTAAAGACTTTGGTTTCATCAAGAACCCGGAGGAACCTTGCGTGTACAAGAAAGTAGTTAAGGATGCGGTGACATTCTTAGTACTTTATGTTGATGACATCCTACTCATTGGGAATGATGTAGGGATGTTGCAGTCAACAAAGATATGGTTATCAGGTAGATTTTCGATGAAGGATTTGGGTGAGGCATCCTACATTCTTGGGATACAGATCTATAGGGATAGATCTAAGAGAATGATAGGACTCACTCAATCAACCTACATCGATACCATATTGAAACGGTTTTCAATGGATGGGTCCAAGAGAGGACATCTACCCATGTGTCATGGAGTTTCTCTATCCAAGTCTATGTGTCCCAAGACTGATGCAGAGATAGAGAATATGACACATGTACCATATGCGTCAGCTATAGGTAGTATCATGTATGGGATGATATCTACCAGACCGGATGTAGCATTTGCTCTGAGTGTCACGAGCAGATATCAGTCTAATCCTGGTCAGATGCATTGGAAAGCCGTGAAGGACATTCTTAAGTACTTGCGAAGGACTAAGAATATGTTCATGGTTTATGGAGGACGAGAACTCAAACTGGAAGGCTATACCGACTCTAGCTTCCAAAGTGATGTGGATGACTCGAAGTCAACCTCTGGATTTGTGTTCATGCTCAATGGCGGTGCTGTCTCTTGGAAGAGTTCCAAGCAGGACACCACAGCGGATTCCACCACTGAGGCTGAATACATTGCAGCATCAGCTGCTGCTAAAGAGGCCGTTTGGATGAGGAATTTCGTCCAAGAGTTGGGCGTCATTCCTGAATTTGTTGGTCCAGTCCCGGTGTACTGCGACAACACGGGTGCCGTTGCTCAAGCAAAGGAACCAAGGTCTCATCAAAGATCCAAACACGTACTGAGGAAATACCACATAATCCGGGAGATTGTGGAAAGAGGAGACATCAGTGTCGAACGAGTGGCCTCTGCAGACAATATCGCTGATCCACTTACTAAGCCTTTGCCAGGACCATTGTTTGACAAACATCGCGAAGCAATGGGTCTACGTAGTATGACTAGTTGGCTATAGGGCAAGTGGGAGATTGTAAGAGTGGGTGCCCAGTGAGCCAACTGTGTGGCTATGGGCTTTGTTGACTCTTTGTATAAACAATCTTTTGTTTAATATTATTTACACTTTTATGGCAATGACTTTATATTACTTCATATTGTTATATTATGATATACTATTGTTGTTTTGATAAAGACCTTGAATATACTATAGTGTATGTAAGATGTGGTAGAACATGGAGATGTCTATCATGAAATACATCTTATAGTCACTGTATATTCTAAAAACCGTTCCTAGTCGATTGAGCCGTCCGATAATAAGGATAAGGATCGCTCGAGTTTGAGACTAGCATTTGCGATGCGGAGTACCACGTTTCATTGGTAGGGAACATGGAGATGTTCGAAGCATGCAAATGGATATTCATAGGATGAATAATCGAACTACCCTATCCGGACTTTCCAAGTGGTTATCACTTATCGAGTGGATAAAGTCCGCGGTTTTGGTTGTACACCATTAGTCCTTACGACTTGAAACATCATGGAGACTCTATATGCTAGTACTGTGCTTTGACTCGTTTTACCGACTCGGAGGGGGTCATCAGGTGTCGAGATTGGGTACAGTTACGACACATATAGGAGTCAATGCATTGTTGTCAAGGATTCACCACATACTTGCGAGTGTGGATATCCTATGCGATCTGAGGAGATATTAGTGTGACAAATCTCTGGCCAGAGTACTTGATGTGATTTAAGAAATGGTTTCTTAGTAGCACATGCGATGTCACTAATTTGATCTTCAAGATGCATTGCATAGTTATCGAATCTTGATCGACTCTCGATATACCAATGGTTGTTGATTCGATCGGGATATATGGATGAAGGGACCGTACTGTACGTTAACACAAATCTACTGGTTCTTGTAGGCACTATCAGTGATACCTAGGGAATCATGGGGCGATGTTGCTAGGCGCTTTACCATGATTCGTTGGGCAAGTCGGAAAGTGTTGTTCCGAGTCACAAGGAGTTGTGAGCCCACGGCTAGCTGTATCCCTGAACCATTGAGGGTCACACAGCGTAATGGAGTTTTAATCCCCGTTGAGATAGTTAAATTTAAAGAGTTAAATTTAATGAACTAAGGAGTTGGACTTCTTAAATAAGAGTAAGGGAGTAGGATTTCTAAAATGACATAGGGATGGACATTTTTGGAAACCACTGAATTCGGATTCAGGAAAATTTATTTTGACTTTAAAACGTGCAGAAATGGTTTCTGTGCACATTGGTGAAATCGTTTCATCAATCGGAGTCACGATGAATTTTATATTAATTTCTGAACGAGCGGGCTTTGCTTGTCGGGCCCCAGCTTATGACTAATGGGCCCTAAGGTGTTAGTGGCCTGCATTATAAATAAGTTATTTCAGTACAGAAATTACACACGATAGCTCATTAATTTTGAGAAGCAAAAATCGAAAACCCTAGCCTCTCAAAGTGATAATCGGCCGTCCCCTTCCTTGCTCTGCCCGAGAAAATTCGGTCTGTGATTTTGAATCGCAGTAAGGAATAACGAATCAGATTCGTGTATTCTCTTCGCAGAAAACTTCTGATAGATTTTCTAGTGCAATCTATCAGAGGGATTAAACCTCTGTTCGTGGACCTGATTGAAGGCGTTCATCGGTTCCAGGGAGAGACAACAAGAGCAGAATTGTTCTGTTGGTGTCCATTAATCTCGTTGCGAGATTTGAGGTAAAATTTATTTAATTGTTATTTAAATTTTACACACACGTAATTCAATCGATGAACGGTTGATACCCATACCATGGAAACGTTCCATGAAAAATTTTTTAAACTTCCGCTGCACCGGGTATCAATCGTAATTGGTCTGGGAACTCGCCAGTTTTCCAACACAGGATCGAGTCAAAGACGACGGGGATAGAACGAGAATGAAGAATAGAAGTGGAACTTCGAGTTAGAATTGGAAATGCATGCCAATCTAGTTTATGTTTTGAAAGCATGTTTAGAACTCGAGCGTTGTTGAATATTAGAATTGATTATGAATGATGAATATTGAAGTTTTTATGTTGATTACATGTTGTTGTATTCGGAATTGAGCATGTTAGATTGATATTAGATTGAGTTGAATTGTTGATTTGAGATTCGAAACATGTTCAGTTTTCTGGAAAAATTCTGATCCCAGGGTGCGCTCGATCCTACGATTTTATAAGATCGAGCGCGGCACTTATTTTTTTCTCGGCAGAGAGTTCAGGAATATGGTGCGCTCGATCCTGGAATTTTCTAGGATCGAGCGCGGCACTGTTCACTAGAAATATTTTTTTTTATTTGGTGTCTTATCTCTTGGCCTTTGAATGATTATCGATAGGATTAACTCTTGATTAGATGATTAGAATCGGGGTCTCACAAATAATTTGTCTTTGGTTGCGCCTATTTATGACTCTGAGGTCTTTGAATGTGTTTGCTCTTTAAATGAGGATGGTGCGGCTGGTCCAGATGGGTTTTCAGCTGGTTTTTTCCGAAGATGTTGGGAGATTATTAAAGATGATCTAGTGGACGACTGGACGTTGTGCAGGATTTCTGGACTGGTGCATCTTTTCCCAGGAGTATCACGACTACCACTATTTTTTTAATTCCGAAAGTCGTGGACGCGCAGAGATGGTCTGATTTTAGGCCTAGAAGCTTGTGTAATGTGAGCAATAAGATCATAACCAAGCCTATCTCTTGTCGTCTGAGTATATTTCTGCCTAGGATTATTTCTCCTTCGCAAAGTGGATTTGTTTCTGGCAGACTGATTTATGAAAATATTCAGCTGGCTCAAGAAATGATAAATCATATTAATTATCCTGCCAGAGAGGGGAATATTGTCCTGAATTTAGACATGGCTGAAGCCTATGACAGAGTGCAGTGGAATTTTTTGATTCAGATTCTTCAGGCTTTTGGTTTTGCAGATGGTGTTTGTCGTCTGATTCGGCGATGCATTGATAATTTTTGGTTTTCAGTTAATATTAATGGCACTCTATCTGTTTTTTTTCATTCGACCAGAGGGCTGAGGCAAGGAGATCCACTTTCTCTGCTTTTTTCATTATAGCGGTTGAATATCTTTCTTGGGGGTTGGATGATTTATTTTCTCGGTATCGGAGTCTGCATTTTCGAACTGGCCGATATTTTAATCTCTCTCACCTGGCTTATGCGGATGATTTTATTATTTTTGCTAATGGATCGATTTTCGGTATTCGTATTCTTCAAGAGTTCTTGTATCACTATGAGCAGTGTTCGGGCCAACTTATTAATAATGCAAAGAGTGTTATTCTGACATCTTCCAAATGTTCGCAAGAGAAGCGAGGGAGATATTTTTCTATTACTGGTTTTGGTGAAGGTTCGTTGCCCCTAAATTATTTAGGCGCTCCACTTTTCAGGGACATTGTAAGAGTTCTTTATTTAATCACATTATTCCTCGTGCTAGAAATAAATTGCAATGGTGGGAGTCCCATAATTTATATTTTGGAAGTCGGCTTGTGTTGATCAAGAGTGTTCTTTGTTCCATGACGATTTATTTGTTTCAGGTTTTACAAATGCCGGGAACTATTCTGCACAGGTTCAAAATGTTGTGTGCTACGTTCCTCTGCGGTGGGAAACAAGAAGGAGGGAATTCGATCCATTGGATATCTTGGGAGAATATATGTCTGTCGGTTTCTGAAGGTGGTTTGGGTATTCGTAGACTTAAGGATGCGGTCACTGCATTTTCTATTAAACTTTGGAGCCGATTTTTACATGCACATTATTGTCGGAATGATCCTCCGGCAATGGTGCGTACCATGCAGAATATTTTTACTACCTGGCGTCGCTTAATGAAGGTGAGGGATATGGCAAAATCAGAAATTGGATGGAGGATTGGAGAGGGAAATATTAGTTTTTGGTTTGATTCCTGGCTTCAGGTTGGTCCTCTATCTTCGGTGGTTCCAGTCATGGGTCAGTCGAACAGGCTAGTCAGTTTTTTTTCTTAACAGATAGTGTGAGGACCTCGATTCTAATTAACTAATTTCAAATAGAAAAACAATCATCGACAAATAAATGAGCCAAATTTTTTTTTTTAAAGGAACAGTGCCTCGCTCGAGCGGTAGAAAAATATTCGGCTCGAGCGAGACCATCTCGGGCTCAACTATAAAAATCCATTTTAAACTCGTTCTTCGACATACATCAATTCTAAGAATAATTGGGGTATAAAAATACATGCAGTATTATAAATCAACAATAAAAGCATGCTTCAATAAATAACCGAGTTCTAAAAATTATTCGACTCTAAATCGACGCCTCACATCTATCATTCGATCCCAAGCTAACCATGTCGACTCTGACTAGCTCCTGCCTTACCTGTTGTCAAGTACACATACCAAACAAGACAACAGCCGGATAACTCCGGTGAGAATAAAATCCCAATAAAAGCGACGTAACATGCAATATCAAATAAATATATCAAAATCATGTTATAACATAAACATTCTTCGATGATAAATAAATATGAAATGCATGTGCTTACAAATCGGGATTATCAAATCGAATAATCAAGGGAGACTCGATACTTCGGTTGGGATCCCGAGAACAAGATATCATATCAACTCACCTACGCTCCCGATCGGGGTGGCAATACGTATCTCAATCCTCTAGACTTCGAGCAACTATAATGAGTATTCGGGTCGCTAGGCGTAACTCAACAACCTAGGCCACTCAAATATAGCTCCCGAATCGTCTAAATCCTATCGGGGCAACTCTGCCCATTTCAAAATCAATGGATTTAGGCTCAAGATGAATGCACATGAAACAGATGCAATTAAATCAAATTAAAACGACAATTCTATTTATTCAGACATCAAAATATCGTAGATGTCATCTCATTAATTCATATATTCAAAATCATGAATATAATATCAAAAATCATTGAAATAATTCCAAATAAGCAAACTCATGCTTTTCAATTCGAATATATGCATCAATTAATTCAAACAATTTCATATAGACAAAATCATGTCTTTTAAGTAATATCGAAATCAATTAATCAATCAAATTCTCAGTCAATATCAAATAATCAAATAAACATGCAAGTATGTGATTTTAATCAGGAACTCGAGAACCTCAATCTCGCTCGAGTATTCATTCCCTTCGAAATCCACATCAGCTCATACCTCAATTTTCCAATCTGAAAAAGCTCAAATCCTTAGATTGCTGATTTCTGCCTCTAATTATCATCGACTAGCTTTCAATCACTTAACAATTTTGAATCTCGACTCGAAACTTGGATATTGGAATTCATCTCGTCGAGACGATCAAAATTGGGTAGCACGTCGATGGTCGCCGGAAAATTTGGGGGAGGAGGCGACGCGACGGAGATGCGGCGGCGATGTGCAAATCAACTCCAAAAATTCTGAATTTTGGCATGGTTGTAGATCTCGACGAGACGATTCCAACCATATAAGACACGACAGGAACGGAGGTCCGATGCGGCGGCGATTGGAGAAAAATAGGGCGGCGGCGGTGGCGGTTTAAAAACTCCGATTTGCACCAAATATGCCGAAATAATCTACCAAAAGCTAGGGAAATGTTCTACCCATCATCTACTATCATTTATCAACTCAAAAACTAACAAAAATGAGCTTGAAATTGCGAAATCAAATCGAAGAAGACGATGAACAGTACCAAGAAAATTCTGTGCAGATTTTGTCCGTTCATTCTCACTTTCCCGGCGATCCAACCGTCCGATCTTTGATTTATTTACACCAATAGCTTTTTCTTGATGTTGGCTACAAAGTGACCGTTCGGATCTTCGATCGGGTCTCTGGTGAATGACCGGAAAAATAAAAAAACTATGGCTGCTACAGTAAAGTCGAGAAAATGGAAAAAATTGGGGAAAAAATCTTGATCCGTGTTTTCTCGGTGTGAGTTTTCTATTTATAGTAACCCGATATTTTTGGGTCTCGGACTAATTTATTTGATATCCAACTGGTAAAAATTAGTCCTAAATTTGATATTTTTCGGTACATGCACCCAACATCAATAACATCATTTTTCTGAAATTATACACGTTGACCAGTCAATTGAACTCATAAATTTCCAATTTAATTTCTAAGTCCAACTTAGACTCGAACCAGTCATCTCAGTCAATATTTTCCCAAATTAAATTTATCTGGCATAAATAATTATTTTTATTTCGATATCTCAATAATTATTTCAAAATACCAAATAATACCAGATATCCAAAAATAGTCAAATTCATTGATTAACTGGTATGTGTATTTTATAAATACACTCTATAATCTCATAAGCAATAATAATTATTTCATCAACTCAATAATTATTTTAATTGCTAATTAATTCGATAATTAATTTTTGGGGCGTTACAATTCTCCCCCTCTAAGAATTGATTTCGTCCTCGAAATCGCATGCAATCTGAGCACATCAGATAAAGATCTGAAAGAATCTGTACTCAATCTCATTGCAATAAAGAGATTCGGATATCTCTAACTCATATCATGTTCTATCTTCCAAGTGATTTCTTCGACCTTCTTTAAGTCATTATACTGAAACAACTAGAATTGACTTGTTCTAGAACTACTTCTCTTTTGGTACGTAATCTGTATCTGTCATCGGTTATCGATCAATCAAAGTAGTTCAAAGTCTCATTCAATTCAGTCTTATCTCGCCAACGTATAAAGGAAAGAATCTTGTTCCATTATTAAAGTCTGAATAAAGACTTACAACTCTGACACATCTGTCTCGCACTGTTCTGATTCTATTCGGAATCATAATCACTTTCTCTGACATCTATGACCACATTAGGTCAAATCGTACTCTATCGCTGATGTATTTCAGAATCATCATTCTTGAAATGAGAAAAAAATTTGCAGTACTCATCGTATCTCGCTTCGAAAAGAGTCATCTCTAAACTCTTCTGGTATTTGTTTAAATCAGAACAATCAACCAAATCATGAATCTAGCCAACTAGTGCAAACTCTAGCACTACGGCTCGTGGAATATCCTCCCAAAACCATGAACATTCTGCTCTAGATGTCTGTCGGTCTGAAATAATATATTATACTCTGATAAGGCGAGGAAAAAAAAGTTTCTTGAATATCTAACTCTGACCTAAATTCAGTTATCAGATTTTAGATGTCTGTCAGTTGATAATGGATCAACCAAGAATACTTCGAAATCCTTTAACGAGTCAACAATTCCATCTTCAATCGATCAATCTTAATCTAGACTCAATACACAGTTTAGAATTCAGAGAAAACTTATGTCAATCAGACAGTTCCTAATATCCCAAACTCATATGCTGAGTTAATCTTAATCAAATCGATATTCCTCTAATGTCTTCAAGTAAAAATTCGATCAATCAACATTTCGCAAAATTCCAAAATTCAATATCGGAAAGTTCTTTCTTCAATATCATTTCGTAGCATCACATATTCATCTGCGAGTCACAATATGTTCTCGCAATCATGGAGCAATCACAAATCAAAACTAAAAAATTCTCATCAAATTCTTCCCAATAACCATCAAATAATCGATCAGTAAGGCAAGTTTAAATCCCAAAATTTTTCATTCGATCATAAATCGCAAACAACATCGTATTAATCTCACCAATTGGAAGAACAACACTCAGGTATTCATCTATATGCTCTGGAACTTATTTGGTACTAGTTACACTAATTCAAGTTTCTTCTTCTAATTCGCTCTTTCTGATCTCAAGTGTTAGTAACTCTCGCAATTGAGTTTGAATGCTAAAAAGAAGATGCAACATCTCTACTAACACTGCAATTCCAGTCTTATTTCTAAATTCAAAATTCTTCTCTTAGTCCACCAATAAAAATTTACCGCAAAGTTCCATAAATTTCCGAACAATCATCACAAAATCCAAAGATCAAAAGATAAATCCGTTATCACTGATTCATCGAGTGAATCATATCATTTCTTCTGAATCATCTGAAATATTCTTAAATCCTAGTCGAATCCACTGCAATTTGTTTCAAAATTTCTCAAAATACCTAAAATTGAACGATCTTTGGACATAATCTTTATCCGGATCGATCAAACACTAAATTCAGATAGTGCTATCAATCTCTATCAGTTACGAGCCAACAAAATCATATATACTGAAGATCTAACTCAAATCATCAATGACTCTCAGAGTCAGAATCAAATCAATATCAAAGAAAATCGCTAAAGTCATGATTATCAATAGAAAGAATTCTAGACAACAAACTCTGCTAAGTGAAAACAACTCACTTGCATTTCAAAATCGTTGGTGAATACTTCAGATCAGGCTCAAAGAATAAGAAAAACGAGTCAATCAATCAATATAAAATCAAGTGATCACTCATCAACAGGTACGACATAATGCCCATCATCAAGACAAACCAAAATCATGGTTGCCAACGTGGCCTCAATCACGAGGAGTCCGCACGCACTCATCGATTAGGACTCAGTCCTAAGGCATATTCGAATGTCACAACAAATAAATCTAGATCACCAAGAAATCAGATAATCAAAATTCACCCGAATCAATATCAATGTCCAGAAAGAAATTTCAATTTATCAAGAATTACGAATTTCTGAAATTCAGACTCGGAATTTCAATCGATGTCAAATGGCAATAATTATCAAAGTCAATGTCATGCGAATCAAAGTTGCATAACTAAAATAGGATTCAAGAATCTTCAGATTAATCGAAGGAAGGCTCAACTGTAACTGAATTGGTGTCATCCCAAAAACACTAATTTCATCCTCTTATTCTATAGGAAAAATATTTCTCAAATTCATGTCTTTCCAAAATATCAATCATAATAACTCCTCAAACCAATTCAATACTAGAAATTCATACAAGTTTTCTTAAGACCCAATAAAACATCATTTTCCCAAAGAACAATATTGGTTACATCAATGAAATCTCGATATCATCGATTGGGACCTAATCGAATTTTCAAAATATTCAATTAATCCTAATCTTCCCAAAAGTTTAACATAAAAGTGCTGATATTCTTACATTCACAAATAACTTTCAAAAATATCGCAAACTTAGATCAATTCTCAATAATTCAATCATTTATCAACATCTAATCACAATAGATCCAAGCAATCAGACACAGTCTGTTCATTCATATATATCAATCCATAATGCTATAAATATAAACATCAACTCAAAACACATAATCAACTTAATGTCCTTACTGAGTACATCGGGATCTCAATTCATTTCTACTCAATCTCTTATTAACGAACACAATCAACGTTATCATTCCTGATAAATCTATCGTCTATTCCGAATGGGCGTTTTGAAACATCTAGTTTTGATCTCAGAGTATTATAAAACACTCACTCAAAACTTACACTACATTATTCAAATCAACGAGTCAGGATCAATAAAATTCTTACCTCGAGAATTCTTACAGGTTCATTACAATGGATGATCAAATCTGATCTCGTTTTGAAATTTTCTAAAATCCTTAATGTCGAAGTTCTATCTCTGTTCTGTCTAAAGGTTCATCTGACGCAAATCAATTCAATCATTGCTAAAGATTAAAATATCAACTCTTACCTCGATCAATCTAAGCCACAATAAACTTCGAGTGGTTTTTAATTCAATTTCCTCAAGAAGGAACATCATCTATTCATATTCTAGATCATCTCATCTTTCATCAATACCATTTCTCAATTTCTAGAGTATACAATTCTTCGCTCAACAAGGAGATTTAGTTGATAACGGCAGAGATATAACAATTCAGAATATCATAATAAAATCTCACTTGCCATCATACTCTCCTCAACAAATTCATGAACATAAAACTCTTTCCAAAACGTCAATTCTCATAGCGAGCAATCTAATCATCACAATTCAAATCTGGTTTGCTAGCTATCTGAACCATATCGGCTTAACAATTATAATCTCAAATAATCACAAGCACAAATCTCGAAATATCAAAATCATCAACTCTGTTTCGATCATCCTCTAATCATCATACTCATGTAATCGCATGAGTGTTTAAATTCTCATCTCGAATTCAGTTCTGATACTCTTTCATATAATGCATGCTTTTAAAATCAATTCACATAATCAAAGAGGCACATAATTCTGAATCAGTAAAGCATGCTCGCATGTAATTCAAGTAATCAAACAATGAAATTAATCACATGCGAAATAAAATAATTCAAGAAGACTCGATCTACCCCACTTACTCACTTCTATTCCAGTCCAAGAATCTTATCTCTCTGATACCACTTAATGTGAGGACCTCGATTCTAATTAACTAATTTCAAATAGAAAAACAATCATCGACAAATAAATGAGCCAAATTTTTTTTTTTTAAAGGAACAGTGCCTCGCTCGAGCGGTAGAAAAATATTCGGCTCGAGCGAGACCATCTCGGGATCAACTATAAAAATCCATTTTAAACTCGTTCTTCGACATACATCAATTCTAAGAATAATCGGGGTATAAAAATACGTGCAGTATTATAAATCAACAATAAAAGCATGCTTCAATAAATAACCGAGTTCTAAAAATTATTCGACTCTAAATCGACGCCTCACATCTATCATTCGATCCCAAGCTAACCATGTCGACTCTGACTAGCTCCCCACCTGTTGTCAAGTACACATACAAAACAAGACAACAGCCGGATAACTCCGGTGAGAATAAAATCCCAATAAAAGCGACGTAACATGCAATATCAAATAAATATGTCAAAATTGTGTTATAACATAAACATTCTTCGATGATAAATAAATATGAAATACATGTGCTTAAAAATCGGGATTATCAAATCGGATAATCAAGGGAGACTCGATACTTCGGTTGGGATCCCGAGAACAAGATATCGTATCAATTCACCTACGCTCCCGATCGGGGTGGCAATACGTATCTCAATCCTCTAGACTTCGAGCAACTATAAGGCCACTCAAATATAGCTCCCGAATCATCTAAATCCTATCGGGGCAACTCAGCCCATTTCAAAATCAATGGATTTAGGCTCAAGATGAATGCACATGAAACAGATGCAATTAAATCAAATTAAAACGAAAATTATATTTATTCAGACATCAAAATATCGTAGATGTCATCTCATTAATTCATATATTCAAAATCATGAATATAATATCAAAAATCATTGAAATAATTCCAAATAAGCAAACTCATGCTTTTCAATTCGAATATATGCATCAATTAATCAAACAATTTCATATAGACAAAATCATGTCTTTTAAGTAATACCAAAATCAATTAATCAGTCAAATTCTCAGTCAATATCAAATAATCAAATAAACATGCAAGTATGTGATTTTAATCGGGAACTCGAGAACCTTAATCTCGCTCGAGTATTCATTCCCTTCGAAATCCACATCAGCTCATACCTAAATTTTCCAATCTGAAAAAGCTCAAATCCTTAGATTGCTGATTTCTGCCTCTAACTATCATCGACTAGCTTTCAATCGCTTAACGATTTTGAATCTCGACTCGAAACTTGGATATTTGAATTCATCTCGTCGAGACGATCAAAATTGGGTAACACGTCGATGGTCGCCGGAAAATTTGGGGGAGGAGGCGACGCGACGGCGATGCGACGACGATGAGCAAATCAACTCCAAAAATTCTGAATTTTGGCATGGTTGTAGATCTCGACGAGAAGATTCCAACCATATAAGCCATGACCAGAACGGAGGTCCGACGCGGCGGCGATCGGAGAAAAATAGGGCGGTGGCGGTGGCGGTTTAAAAACTCCGATCTGCACCAAATATGCCGAAATAATCTACCAAAAGCTAGGGAAATGTTCTACCCATCATCTACTATCATTTAGCAACTCGAAAACTAACAAAAACGAGCTCGAAATTGAGAAATCAAATCGAAGAAGACGATGAACAGTACCGAGAAAATTCTGTGCAGATTTCGCCCGTTCATTCTCACTTTCCCGGCGATCCAACCGTCTGATCTTTGATTTCTTTACACAAATAGCTTCGTCTTGATGTTGGCTACAAAGTGACCATTCGGATCTTCGATCGGGTCTCCGGTGAACGGCCGGAAAAATAAAAAAACTACGGCTGCTACAATAAAGTCGAGAAAATGGGAAAAATTGGGGAAAAAATCTTGATCCGTGTTTTTTCGGTGTGAGTTTTCTATTTATAGTAACCCGATATTTTGGGGTCTCGAACTAATTTATTTGATATCCAACTGGTAAAAATTAGTCCTAAATCTGATATTTTCCGGTACATGCACCCAACATCAATAACATCATTTTTCTGAAATTATACACTTTGACCAGTTAATTGAACTCATAAATTTCCAATTTAATTTCTAAGTCCAACTTAGACTCGGACCAGTCATCTCAGTCAATATTTTCCCAAATTAAATTTATCTGGCATAAATAATTATTTTTATTTCGATATCTCAATAATTATTTCAAAATGCCAAATAATACCAGATATCCAGAAATAGTCAAATTCATTGATTAACTGGTATGTGTATTTTATAAATACACTCTATAATTTCATTAGCAATAATAATTATTTCATAAACTCAATAATTATTTTAATTGCTAATTAATTTGATAATTAATTTTTGGGGCGTTACAGATAGAAGCTGGAATCTAGATCTTCTTCTTTCGGTGCTTCCTATGGAGTTGGATTTGGATATTTTAGAGGTGCCGATTCATCATTCGGCTGCTGATATTGCTATCTGGAAGTGTTCTTCGAATGGAAAGTTCTCTGTGCAATCTGCCTAGAATCTGTTGCGGAATAAAAAGCCTCAGGTCGGGTGGTTTCAAGGATGTTGGTCGAAACTACTTAGGCCAACTATTTCTATTTTCTGCTGGCGATGGTTTTTCAAAAGACTTCCTGTTGATGATATTTTACTGACTCAAGGAGTTTCAATAGCTTCGATGTGTCAGTGCTGTCAGCTCATGAATCTTTTGATTATTGTTTTTTTCAAGTGCTCCTGCTCAAGCTGTCTGGCAGAGGCGGATCTAGGATTTCGACTTTGGGAGGGCCGTTTATAAAATAAAGACAAAATATTAAAAGAAAAAAATTATACTGTTGTTAACAAATATATTTTTAGCTAAAAAAATTCAACGTTCTATAAAACTTTCAAAATCTTCAATGATATCATCACAAAATTTTTTTGCATTATCTCTTTTTGTAAATATCATTTTCACATTTTTAGATACAAAATAAGTAATCAAATTTAAGTTAATTTACTAGTCAACCCACAAACTTAATTTTTCGTAACAGACGTTAAGGGTAAAATTGCGAAAACATATTTTAGTGTGACACCAAAATCACTTTCTATCACGATCCCAATTTTTATAAAATAGTAAATATATAATTTTAGAGGAATTTTAGAATAAGAGAAAGAGAAAAATATATATAGATTTTCATTTTTCATGATGAATAGCCTCTTTATTTTTATTTTTGTTTGTTCGTAATTTTTTTATTTTACTCTCTCCGTCCCATATATATTGTTCTTTTTTGATTTTCACACAGATTAAGAAAAATGTATTGGAAAATCAAATTTTATATAAACTTCCTATTTTTTCCCTATTCAATTTATTAAAAAATGATTGCACAATTTTCAAGATGTAGTTAATAGGGGTATATTAGGAAAAAAGCGTAAAAAATATTACTAAATATGATATATGACTATATATTTGAGACAAACAAAAAAAAAACAATATAATTACAACGGAGGGAGTATATAATTTTAGAGAAAAAATTTTAAAGATTTAAATAAATAAACAACTTAGATAATTTATTAGAAGAATATTCATTTTCATTTCCGGATGAATAACCCATTTTTTTTTATCAATTGCAATTTTTTATTATATACATATTTTGAGAACAATAAGTTACATATTTTGATAATTAATAAAATAAGTAAAAGGGAAAAAAAAAAAATGGGGCACAGAGATTCTAACTTGAGCATCTCCAAAAAATGAAAGTCCTACCCACTAGCCCCACACTATCTTGAAACATTGATGGACCAAGTATTAATAAAATAATTTTCAAAATTTAATATATATGTATATATATATCCTACAAATTTCAAAATTTTTGGGGGGGTCGTGGCCCACCTTAACCCTATGGTGGGTCCGCCCCTGCTATCTGGCAATATTTTTCACAGCTTTTTGGAGTACATAATTTTGGGAATTTTTCTGCTTGGAAGATGGGAGAGAATTGACTTAAAGATGGTCATGTTAAGGAACTGATTCCTTTCCTGATCATTTGGTTTCTTTGGAAGGCCAGGAACAATCATAAACATCGGGGTATTCGCATCCAATCGGCCAGGATAATTTTGCTTATTAATGAGTATCTGATTTCACTTGGTCGTGCAGGGGTTTTGAAGGCGGTTCATTGGCGTGGCTTTGGACGAGTGGCTGGCTCTTTCGGGCTTTATCATCATATGGTTCGAACCACTTGTGTTCGTGTGGTGCATTGGGTGGCCCCAAGGATGGGTTTTTTTAAACTTAACACTGATGGATGTTCTAAGGGTGATGGAGATTCTGGGATTGGTGGTCTAATTAGAGATCATGATGGACAGGTTTTATTGGCTTTCCATAATTTTATTGGCACCGGGTCTAATACGAGGGATGAGTTATGTGCTATTCTTAAGGGGCTGCATATTTGTCAGTTGTTTAATTTTTTTTCACTATGGCTCGAAGTTGATTCTATGACAGCTTTAGTCATTATTAATGCGGACACTTCTTGTTAGGATTTTACTACTATTCTGACGCAAATTCAAGGAATCCTTCATTCTTCCATGGTGTGGAAAACCCATGTTTACAGAAAAGCTAATGCGGCTGCAGATGAGTTAGCTAATCTGGGTTTGGTTAACGGATGGGCTTTGTTGGGACCGGATGATAATCATGGTTAGCTCAAAGAGATTTGTAGATTGGATCGTTCTAGTCTGCAATATATTCGGATTTCTTTTTAGCATTTCTTTGCTTTTCCGAGTGTTAGTTATTCTATTCCTGTTTAATTCTAGTTTTTTTGGGAGGTTTCGGTATAGTCTCTCTCTCGTGTATTTTTTTTTATTAATCTAATAAACAAGTAGGGGTTCGCCTAATCACGCCACAAAAGGCGGCTTTGGGGGAAAAAAAGTGAAAATATAAGTTATCAAGTTTAAACAACGAGTCATGGGACAGTAGTATATATAATACTAGAAGGCACTATATTTTTAATTTGTTTAATATATCTATAATTGTTTTTCAGGTTTTAATGTGACACTAAATTTTTGGGATTTCTTATGTTTTACAAATATTCCTATGATATCGTGAGTCAATTGTGATGAGATCTCCAAACCCATCAAATTATCTAGTGTTGTAGGTACGAAATCAAAGTATAGATATAAAATAAATCTATAAAATAAAAATAGGAATGTTAATTGTTCGAGTACCACTACTGCACTACATGTCATTAATATATAGCATTTGAATGAAAAGCATGTAATTTGTAAAACGTCAACACTGCTCATATTTACAAGAAAATGTAATATTTGACATAAAAAATAATATTTATTTTATGAGCGAGAAATTCATATTACAAAAATAACCCGTTAGACCGTCTTACAAAAAGTTTTCTATTGAATTAAATATTTCAATATAGATTTTGTACCAAGTGTTTCTTATTTGCAAAATGAATCCATAATTCTTTTTGTAAGTATGCAACATAAATTTTATTTTTTAAAAATACTATATGTAATGAAAAATATTATCTAGACCCATAACTTTTTTATTAACAAGTTTCTTTACTCAGCAAAATCCTTACTTGTATAGATGTAGATATGCAGAGAATGTGAGCTGAGGCATTTGTTTTGTAGTTGCAGAACCTGACAAAATGCATGTTTTATTGCCATCTTCAATCCTTTTCTGTGCATGTTTTTCTTGCGATAAAAATTTGTCACCATCTTATTCAATTTCTTGATGCACACATATGTCGACAAATGAAGGAATGAGACCAAAGAGAGGCTTATATCTCTCAAGAAGTAACTTTATATTACTCTGGTAGAGCAAGCATGATTTTACATAAGGGTAATTTCCTATTGCGGTGATATTCGAGGATGCCGAGAAGGGGTAGAAAGGTCATTTCATCGTGCCATAAGCCGATGACTCATTCGACTCAAATATATTCACACATAGTGTAACTATACAACATAAGATTAACATCCCAATTGGCTGTGTCACCCAAAACCAAAGGAAGCATCCTCATGTAGTGTACAAGCGACATAAGGATCACAAATTTGAAATCTTCCCTAACTTCTTTAAATACATATATTTAACACATTCCATACACCCATCCTTCAATATAATGTCGTAAAAACTTGGCTTCGGATATGAAGTTACCGAACCATTCAACCTAATATCAAACTACAAGAATGATGAGATGACAAGTGAAAACAATGCATGAAAATTGGATAATGAAGCCTGGCGTTTATAGATAGAACCTGAAACCCAGTTCTTGGTGTGCCATCCTCTCCACGGGCAGTGTCATTCATTCATGCGCTTTCTTTCCCTCCAATTCTCACCCCAAACCTTAGCTTCAGCAACCGCACGTTCCCTGTCTAAGTCCCGGTTTCTTGGAGTCTCCCTTGCCTTGCCACTAGGGCTATCTCTTTGAGAATCAGGTTGTTCTGATTCTTCCAAACCCCATTTACGACCTGACCCACATCCAGTTTCGACCCTTCTCAACTCAGCCCCATTATTGAACTCCCTCTTTCTGAAATTGGGGGAGTTTTTATGACTGGATGGGGAACCATGGGTGGTGGGCTCATCTAGGTTATCGGTCCCATCAGATAAATTCCTCTGGTCAGTCCGGAGTCTAGGCGTGGGTGTAGATGGACCGATCTTGTTACCTTGTGAAACAGGAGCATTAGGATCGTAAGTTTGGGATGCTAAATAAGTCAAAGCGGTCACAACGTCTCCAATAAGAGGTCTTGTGGCAGCTTGCTCTTGCAAGCACATGGCAGCCACTGCCAATGCTTGATAAAGCCCACGAATTGGATATCGACCTTGCAGCAGAGGATCAGCCATTTTCGGAAACTTTCTTCGATCTTTGAAAAGAGGCCTTGCCTGGAAGTGAACAAGAAACCATCACAGGCCACGTCATAAAAAAATATCCTGATTAAAGAATTAATATGTAATTTCCCCTTTGCAAGAGTAGATTATCCACTTACCCATGCAACAAGATTATGCTCCCCCGCTCCCTTGGTGTTGTCAATAGCCTTTCGGCCAGTGATGATTTCAAGAAATACAACTCCAAAACTGTAAACGTCAGATTTCAGCGTAAGTTGGCCGGTCATGGCATATTCAGGAGCACAATAACCATATGTCCCCATCACCCTTGTCGAGACATGAGTTTTATCCCCAACAGGGCCGAGTTTTGCAAGTCCAAAATCTGATAACTTGGGGAAGTATCCTTCATCGAGAAGAATATTTGAAGACTTTAAGTCTCGGTATATAACCGGTGGATTGGCTTTGTCATGCAAATACTCCAATCCCTTTGCTGCACCAGCTGCAATCTTCATTCTTGTATTCCAGTCCAATGGTTCTTTATCAGGTCGAAGATCTGCAGAGGCATGGAAATAAACTTGGATAAATCAATAAATAGCTATCAGATGAACTGCGGATGGTGAACATGGTCATAATCAAGGACTTTATTTATAATCAGGTCCCAAATTGGTAGCGAATATGATATGTTTGAGTTTCGAAGTGTAGAACACTCGCAAACGAAAAACGTTTTGCAATACTATTCGTCTTTCGCTTTCCATATTACTCCAAACAAGCCAAGAAATTACATACAGTCGTCCATTTCATTAAGTTTTTGTATTGATATCTAGGTGTTTATGCATTTAACAAGCAGTAATATTAACAAATTATTCGAAGCCAAAGATGCTGATTTTGGTTCAAATTACTTCCAACTTTCAGGGATTTCATGTAGACAAATAGATTTGCGATAAATAAATTTTTATACCAACCATGTAAATGGTCCTCTAGAGATCCTAATGGCATGTACTCATAAACAAGAAGTCGTTGGTCACCATCAGCACAATATCCTATCAAATTGACAAGATTTTGGTGGTGTAAGAGGCTAAGCATTAGAACCTCCACCAAAAATTCTCTATTCCCTTGAAGGCCATTCCTGTCAAGCTGTTTCACCGCAACCACCTACAAAAGCATAGATTTTTCCACTTCAAGTAACTAAAATGACTCAGAATCGTGATTGAAGTATTAAGACATCACATTAGTTCAAGGAATTTTAAAAAGACAAAATCAAAATCCCTAGGCTGTTTTGGAATTCAAGACATTGAAGTGGAGGCTAGTGTCATATTTTTGACTGTCTTAAATTGCAAGTAGATGCGATAGTTATGAAAACAAAGGCAGAATAACAATAGTTGTCTCACCATTCCATGAGACATCCTATGTCCCATAATGACCAAAAAGTGGTGGATGAGCAGGGATTAGTAAACAGATTTTAATTGCACCATTGCCACAACTATAGATTTACTACAGCAAAAAGCATTTGATCATAAATCTTTAAAACACCTCAATTTTAAACTCGAACTAAAGAAGGGAAAATTTGATATCCATAATAAATAAAACAATCTACCTGGCTTGTGCTTTCCAGTCGACCTTTATAAACACGTCCAAAACCACCTTCACCAAGCAAACACTCTGGTCTAAAGTTCTTTGTAGCTGCAGCAAGCTCACGAAAAGTAAATGTTTGTGCAGCAATATGGGCCATTGGCTCTTTGGCAATGGCAGTTTCCTTCTTAGACTCATTGCTGCTCCGTGATTTTGATTTATCTGAAATACGATAAGGCAAATAAAAATAGGTTTACATGAAGAATTTTGAAGCCAAGACATCAACATGTTCACACAATTTCAAAAAGGATATGGACCACAACCCCAATACATCTTGAATAACATGCCATCTCAAATACCTAACCTACCTAATCAAAATAATTCAATATCATGAAAAAAACACATTCCACTATCCATAACATCTGATTTCACTTAATATGCATCCCAAATTCCATAGGGATCCAACTCATATTCGCAAGCCATCTACATTAACCCTACACACTTCACCTTCTTTCTTATATCAAGAAAACACTCAATTTGGAAATTATGGGTCAAGCAACATGGAACTGTTACCAGTATCCCCTTTTATGTTACCGGTATCCCCTTTTATCATGTCCAAATTGAATTCAGAATAAATTAAAAACCAAATATAACAAAGAACCTATCTCCAGCAATCCAATATAAGGAAACATTTCAACACCAAAAGGCAAAAGATCAAAGACACGTATTCTGATAAATTACAGCACAATAAGAAATAAGCCAACAAGCCAAATTGTTATTCTTGATTATTTTTTTTTAAAAAAAAAACCATACGTCCTTGAACCAGTAAATCCAAATCCCTAAAAACAAAATAAAATAGAAAAACAAAACAAAACAAAACAAAATAACCAAGGATCAAGGCAGTGAAGCAAACCATATTGTATCACAACACAAAGAAAATCAAACAAACACAAGGAACTCATATTGTAGACATTCAAACACAGTCACGGACCCCCAAAATTCAAGAAAATAGACATTTCCAAAATTGGAGAAAAGGGATTGTCAAAAATCAAGTACCAGAGCTAACTCTCTTCAAATGACTGTTAGACTGAGCTGCTAATCCTTCTTTGACAGAATCCTTAGCTACTTCCTTAATTACATTGGTATTATCACTCCCTTCTTTTTTTGATGATCCAAAACAAGGAAAACACCCCATATCACCTCCAGAACAACAAACCCACCCTACGATTTCTCACACTGAATCTATCTGTAATCTTCCAATTGCATAATTTTGGCCAAACATGGTGAATTTTCTCAGCTATTCCAAGTAGCCCATCTCATTAAAATCCCATCTTTAGATAAGATTACGAGGAACCAGCGATTCATCGATCACTCAGAACAGGTCAAGATAAGAGATCAGTACGTACACAGCCCGTTTTAAAGCAAAAGCAGATCAACAAATCGAAGAAAATCTTGATTCTTTAAGACAAAGGTAAAGCAAGAAAAGGGAGCATGAAAGAATATTGCAATATATAGTGAAGAAAATTTTGTTGATGTATAAATGTGTGCATTTTTCATGTAAGAAATTGGAAATAAAAGAAAATGTGAGTGGTGAAAAGTCAAAAAGGAAGATATTTATCTCTCTTTCTCTCTTTGAATTTTTTTTTAATTTAAATTTAGTGAGAGCGAAATTAGGTGAATGGGGTCTGCGTAGTCGGCAGTTTCTTGGAATAGCTGTGGAATCCGTGTACAGTATACAATACTTATTGGGTTAAACTCAAAATTGACTGAATTTTAGGGGCCATTTTGTAATTAAAATGCATTTTAAGGTCTTATATACAATAACTAAAGTGAAAATTGCTTTTTTTTTTGTCCGTTTGTTTGTCACTTTGCGATTTCGATCATCTATATTATCAGATTTTAATTTTAGTCTTCTATTCTTTTTTTGACAATTTTAGTATTTTTTTCCGACGTCACGCTGATGTAACACCAATAGCGTTGATGTGGAACGGATGTCTATAGTCCTACATCAGTTTTTTTGACGAAAAATGACTAAATTATCAAAAATTGAAACATAAAGGACTAAAATTAAAATCTAAAAATTTAAATAACTAAAATCACAAAATGACAAAATTATCAGATTAAATTGCAATTTTCCCAAAAATTAATATTAACAATTTTGAAAAAATAAATAAATAAAGAGGACTAAGTAGAAATTTGTCGGGATAAAATGGAGAAAATTTTTTAGTTAAGACTTTGAAATTACTCATCCCCTACTCCATTTTTTCAAGGTAAAAATAAATGTTTATTATTAAATCAAGTAATAAGCGATTACATGAAAAGAAAAAAGAGAAGAGTGAACTCATCCTACTTAATCAAACATAAAAGTAGTTGAAAAGAATATTTTATTCTTAAAATTCCTTAAGCCTAAAAAGATTTTATTTAAAGTTTTTTGTCTTTCTTGGACATAAAGTAACTTTGAGATAATTCCTTACTTAGGTAGATTTGAGATGTTATTAAGCTTATTATCATATTTATCTATCTCATATCTAATTGATCTCTTTCTTATTTTTGTAGATTTGATATGATCAAATCTAAGTAATCCTACGCATACAAGAAAACAATGTGAAGAAGGATTCTTGCCTATTTATGATGAAGGCGTGCACATAAAGAAGAGAGACCAAGAGATATTGTAAGGTCCAAATCCACTAAACTCGCTTACGAGGATTTTAAAATAAATATTTTAAATTTTATGACCTAAATTGTTTAAATTATGATTTAATGATTATGGCTTCATGATATAATTATTTTGTGTTTAACGCTTTAGATTAAGTTAATGGTTTTAGGTCAAGTTTGATTCTAGACTCACGTGACGAGACTAACCTACGAACGAGATGATAGAGCCTATTTTTACGAAAGTTTTAAGTATAATATTGATATGTTTTTGATGTATGAGTTGAGGGATATTATTTTATTGGACGAGTCAAGACGTGTGATTTACTGCATTTTATATAGTTAACACACGATATGTACTAAAGTTTGAAAGCTACCCTTAACAACAAATTTCCTTACATGTTTAATGCTTCCCTTGACTCTTACCATCCAACCATTCAGCCATTCTTCTTTCCTCTACACGTTTTTGACATCCCCTCACCATTTATCATCTTCTTCATCAAATTCTTCAAGATCCAAGTGAGATCTTGGTGATAGTTTCCAGTTTGTTCAAGGTTTAGCTTGTCTCCGAAGTTCCGGATCATCTCAACCTCCAAATCAAGGCAATTTTTTAAAGAATTTTTAAACCACCATTCAAGATATATCTATTTTGATAAGAAATGGTGTGTGTTGATGAGTTTTATGCATGATTTTAAAGATTTGAGAAACATAAAAGCATGATGTTTATGATATCGTGATATCACTGATATGTAAGTCGTTCTAGTGAAATTTTTGATAAATAATGTATGTTGATAGATTCTTATGGTTTAGAGTTGGAAAATGATTGATTTTTAATGTGTGTGTTGAATTTTGAAGTGTTGAGTTAGTTTGAGTTAAATCTTTGAAACGTTGCATGTGTTAGGTCGTCTTGGATTAGAGATACTTGTTGCAATTTTGTGGATTAAGTATATTGTATTAATCCAAATGAGATGAGACCAACTGTATTTGAAAGATAGCTTATTTATCTACAACTTTTATGTTTTGAGTTTTGTCAATTATTTTAGAAGATTGACCAAAATTGCCCCGAAGTGTGTCGAGTGGTTTAAATTTCTGGCAGTGACACATCTCGGGAGAATGAGCATAACCTTTTACTGAGAAATCCAATTGAGGTAAGGTTTTCGGAATTACAAATTTAACATCAAGGACTAAAACCTTTATGTTTACCACTTTTCCAAATTCCGAACGAAAATATAGTTTGAATGCCTGCAATATGAAAATCAAGTGCAGATCTCGCTCGAGCGCGAGAACTTGCGCTCGAGCGAGGATGATTCTATCCTAAAAATATTTCCATACATGTTGTTAAGTTATAAATGCATGTTTATGATGTATTAAGGTGTTTTAAGTATGTTTAAGAGTTCCTATGCAAAAAGTTTCAAGTTTTATGTCAAGAACGAAAAGAACGACTTATGTGGACCGATTATGTTATATGTTGCATGTACATGTCTACGTTTCATTCATGAAAGCTATGTTCAATATGCAAGTATGATTTTAATCATCTATGACATGCATGAAGTTATCGAGTAAGTTTTTAAGCTCACGACATAAAAGTTTATGAAAAGAATCATGATGTTATGATGAATTTTTTATGGCATACAAGTCATGCAAAGATGGAATGTTATGATGAAATGATAATGATGTGATATGAGAAATGAATGATATGTTGATGCATGAAAATATTTTGATGTCTTATGTGTCTTTGTGGTGGCAATACGGGAACGGTATTCCGGTTTGGGCTCCGGAGGGGCCCTCCCAAATACGCCACAATGTACGGGTTAGGTCCTCCGGGATGAGCTCCGGATGGGCCTCCGAAAATGAATGAACGAATGTTACGAGGCGTAATGCCATATGATTGTTGATCAACAAGAAAAGATGAATGTGCCCATTATGACGGTTTTCACAATTTCGCATAATTCGTCACCAAATGATAAGTTTATGTTATGTTATGTTACGTTTAAATGATAATTGAAATCTCATGATTTTTACTGCATACTCTTGCTGAGTCTTTAGACTCACTATACTTGGATGGTGAAGGTAATGAGGATGACATTTATGCATATGTCGACGAGTTCAATGCCAGGCATGAAGAAGAGCAAGGAGTCGGACCGGCGGGCGATGCATGAGTGTGTTATGTGTTGAGTTAATGAACGAAATGTTGTTATGTTGATTGAAGAAAATACGCTTTATGTTTCAAATTGTCATGATTTGGTTTGTAAACTATTCTGAAATGTTTTAAGTAAGGTTTGATGTATGCATACATCTTTCAAAAATTTTCTTTTCCGAACTAGTTTTAACGTCATGTTAGTTTGTAACATCTTCATCGGTTGAGGGTGTTACAGTTTGGTATCATAGCAGTTCACTCTGGGTTTTCTTGAAACACTCATGCATACTCGCCACGACTCCAACGCTCCGTCTTCATGTCTGTAAGTTATGTGTCTTATGTGATTATGGGTATGATAATGCGATGAGATCTATGTATGCATGTTATATGTTAAAGTATATTTACGTTTTGAATCATGACTGAGCGATGTGGATAATATTGGACTTTAGGACTATGACATCACGTAGGGGAAACAACACCAACACTAACACCAACGCCAATTCCGCAAACAACAACCATAGTGATTGCGGGCCAGATAGTGAGAACAATCAAAACAACCAGTTTTTGGCGGGATTAACTACTCTGCTTCAAGAGCAAAGCCGTGCTCAGTCAGCTCAAATATAACAGTTGCTTCAAGCCCAGACAGCTAATGCTGGAAATAACCATCCTGCAGCTAATCAGAACCCTATCTACAAAAGGTTCTTAGAGTTGGGACCACCTGAGTTCAAAGGAGAGACTGATCCTTTGATAGCGGAACAATGGTTCCAAGCTATGGAGACTTCTTTTGAATTCATGCAGATCACGGATGCGGATAGATTGAGATGTGCTAACTATATGTTCCGCGATGATGCTCGTGTTTGGTGGAATGGAGCCAAAGCAGCGTTGAACCTAACCACCCTTACTTGGAATGGATTCAAGGATGTGTTCTACGATAAATATTTCACAGTGAGCACCCGAACCCGATTGGCCAGAGAGTTTTTGGAGATCCGTCAAGGAAACATGTCGATTGCGGAGTATGTGAAGAAGTTTGAAAGGGGGAGATACTTTGTACCGATGATTTCTGGTGATCCTGCTGAAGAGTTGAAACACTTTACAGAAGGATTGAATTCCTTCATCAAAAAGGATGTTAGACTAAGTGGAGCGAAAAATTACAAAGATGCGGTGGATCAGACCATGCTGTCCTAAAAGGACAAAAACGACATTATCAGAGAGTCACAGGCAAAGAGATCTAGTTATCAGAGTCGGGACCAACAAGGAAGTTCTAGCAGAAAGAGACCGTACCAAGCCCCACCCCAACACCAACCGCACCAACAACAGCAGCCTCGACCTCAAGGGCAGAAACAATTGGCTCTACCAGCACCAAAACCGGCAAGTGCACCAACAGCTTGTCAAAAATGTGGAAAAATTCACTCTGGTCAATGCATGGCAGGTACTGGAGTATATTTCCTTTGCAAAAAGCCAGGGCACTATCGAAAAAATTACCCTCAATCAAAAGAACCGGTAAGAGGACGAGTTTTTGCAATGGCACATGATCAAGTGGATCCGAATACAGCTATAGTTACAGGTATGATTAATGTTTCCAGTAATGCCGCTCATTTCTTAATTGATACTGGAGCTACATATTCATTCATATCTGTTGAATTTGTTAATAAATCGGGTTTAGTACCGGATAAGTCAATATCAGGATTTAGTATATCCTTGCCTTCAGGGGAAGAATTGAGTAGTGATTTGATTATCAGAGGATGCAGTGTACAAATGCAGAGTCACGAGTTACTTGCTGATCTTATTATCCTGAATATGTCTGACTTTGAAGTGATATTTGGGATGGATTGGTTGTCTCGATACGAGGCTACTATAGACTATAAACAGAGAACGGTTTCCTTGAAAACTAAGGATGGAGAACCGTTTCTATTCCATGCCACACCGAAACATAATTCATCTCTTTTAATTTCAGTAGGTAAGGCATGACAACTGTTGAATAAAGGATGTGCAGGTTTCCTTGCAAGTTTCACTTGCGACCAATAATTACCTCGACCGAAACTTGAATACGTCGAAGTAGTGAGAGATTTCCCAGAAGTATTTCCTGATGATATTGCAGGATTACCTCCAGCTAGGGAGGTAGAATTTGGAATTGAATTAATGCCTGGAACCCAACCAGTTTCCAAAGCACCATACAGGTTAGCACCGACTGAAATGAAGGAATTGAAGGAGCAACTACAAGAGCTACTCAATAAAGGTTTTATTAGACCAAGTGTATCGCATTGGGGTGCACCGGTATTGTTTGTCAAGAAGAAATATGGGTCTATGAGATTGTGCATCGATTATAGAGAGTTGAATCTAGTAATAGTGAAGAACAAATACCCACTGCCAAGGATAGATGATTTGTTTGATCAGTTACAAGATCAGGTTATCACCAATTGAAGGTGAAAGATGAAGATATTCTTAAAACGGCTTTCAGGACTCGTTATGGCCATTACGAGTTCTTAGTCATGCCGTTTGGAGTTACCAATGCACCGGCAGTATTCATGGATCTTATGAACAGAGTGTTCCAGCCTTTCTTGGATCAGTTTGTCATAGTATTCATAGATGACATACTGATTTACTCCGTAGTTTCGATGAGCATCGTCAGCATCTAACTACAGTCTTGCAGATTTTGAAATAAAAACAATTGTTTGCTAAGTTCAGTAAGTGTGAATTTTGGCTGGAACAGATTGCATTTTTGGGTCACCTAGTTTCGGCTAAGGGAATAGTGGTTGATCCATCAAAGATAGAAGCAATTAAAAATTGGGTTACTCCAAAGAATGCTACAGAGATACGGAGTTTCTTGGGATTAGCGGGTTACTAAAGAAGATTCATTCAAGATTTCTCCAAGATAGCGCTGCCACTAACGTCATTAACTTGAAAAAGTGTGAAGTTTGAATGGTCTAATCATTGTGAGAAAAGATTTTTAGTGTTGAAGAAAAAGTTGATGACAACACCAATACTAGCCATACCAGAAGGCACAGGTCGATTCGTAATTTATACAAATGCTTCCAAGAGTGGATTAGGGGCTGTCTTGATGCAAGATGGAAAGGTGATAGCATATGCTTCACGACAGTTGAAGATTCATGAAAAGAATTACCCTACCCATGACCTCGAATTGGCAGCAGTTGTCTTCGCGCTCAAACTGTGGAGACATTACCTTTATGGTGAGAAGTGTCAGATTTTCACTGATCATAAGAGTTTGAAGTACTTCTTCACCCAAAAGGAGTTTAACATGATACAGAGAAGATGACTCGAATTGGTGAAAGATTATGACTATGACATTAGCTACCACCCGGGTAAAGCTAATGTAATAGCAGATGTTTTGAGTCGTAAATCTGCAACTTTGAATAGAATGACAACTCAACAAGAGTTTATTGTAGATTTTGAACGACTCAGATTGGAAGTAGTTGAGCCGATGGAAGTTTGTGCCTTATCAACCTTAACAATGGTTCCAAGTTTGCTCGACAAGATTCGAACAGGTCAGGCTTCAGACCAGCAATTATTAACTTGGAAACTTAAAGATGAAGCTAAAGGGGGTGCATTGTATACAGTGAAGGATGGGATCGTGCATCACAAAGGGCGAATGTGGGTACCAGCAGTAGATTTACTGAGGGAAGATGTGATGACTGAGGCTCACACTGTACCATATTCTATTCATCCAGGGAGTACAAAGATGTTCAAGGATTTACAGATGCTATACTGGTGGCCAGGTATGAAGAAAGACATCGTTAAGTTTGTTAGCGAATGTTTGACATGTCAACAGGTGAAAGTTGAACATCAAAGGCCAGCATGACTTCTGAAACCATTACCCATTCCCACTTGAAAATGGGAAGATGTCACCATGGACTTTGTGATTGGACTGCCAATTACACAACAAAGAATGAATTCAATATGGATAATAGTTGACAGGTTGACAAAGTCAGCTCACTTCTTACCAGTTAGAAACAACTTCTCGATGAATCAATATGCAGAGTTGTATATTCGAGAGGTGGTTAGATTGCATGGAGTTCCAGCAAGGATAGTCTCTGATATGGATCCTAGGTTCACTTCAAACTTTTGGAAGAGTTTACATCATGGATTGGGAACAAAGCTAGCTTTTAGTACAACTTTTCATCCGCAGACAGATGGACAATCTGAGCGAGTGATTCAGATATTGGAGGATTTACTCAGGGCTTGCATGATTGAATTTGGAAATAATTGGGAATCGAAATTGCATTTAGTGGAGTTCACATATAACAATAGTTATCAAACTACTATTGGAATGGCTCCTTATGAGGCTTTGTATGGTAGAAATTGTAGGACTCCATTGCATTGGGATGAAGTGGGAGAAAGAGCTGTATTAGAGCCAGAAATATTGCAACAGGCAGTCGATATGATAGAAAAAGTCAAGGATAGAATGTTGACAGCTCAAAGTCGACAGAAAAGCTATGCCGATCAGAGGCATAGAGAGTTGGAGTTCCAAGTAGGTGATCACGTGTTTTTGAAGGTGTCACCTTGGAAAGGAGTCTTAAGATTTGGAAAGAAAGGAAAGTTGAGCCCAAGATATATATGACCTTTCGAGATCTTAGACAAGGTTGGAACAAGAGCTTACCGAGTATCATTGCCTCCAAACTTGGAAGGTGTACACAACGTAGTCCATGTCTCGATGTTGAGAAAGTATATCTCAAATCCTTCCCACGTCATTCGCCACGAGCCAGTTCTATGGACACCACACTTGTCTTATGAAGAAATACCTATCCAAATTTTGGATACACAAGTCCGGAAGCTGAGAAACAAAGAGATCAAGATGGTAAAGGTCTTATGGCGCAATCAGTTAGTGGAAGAGGCTACTTGGGAGACCGAACAAGATATGCGTAGTCGATAACCAGAATTATTTGGTGAGTCAAATTTTGAGGACGAAATTCTTTTAAGGATGGTAGAGTTGTAAGGTCCAAATCCACTAAACTCGCTTACGAGGATTTTAAAATAAATATTTTTTAATTTTATAACCTAAATTGTTTAAGTTATGATTTAATGATTATGACTTCATGATATAATTATTTTATGTTTAACGCTTTAGATTAAGTTAATGGTTTCAGGTCGAGTTTGATTCTGGACTCACGGGACTAGGCTAACATACGAACGAGATGAAAGAGCCTATTTTTACGAAAGTTTTAAGTATATATTGATATGTTTATTATGTATGAGTTGAGGGATATTATTTTATTGGACGAGTCAAGACGTGTGATTGACTGCATTTTATATAGTTGGCACACGATATGTACTAAAGTTTGAAAGATACCCTTAACAACAAATTTCTCTACATGTTTAATGCTTTCCTTGACTCTTACCATCCAATCATTCAACCATTCTTCTTTCTTCTACACTTTTTTGACATCCCCTCACCATTTATCATTTTCTTCATCAAATTCTTCAAGATCCAAGTGAGATCTTGGTGCTAGTTTCCAATTTGTTCAAGGTTTAGCTTGTCTCCGAAGTTCCGGATCATCTCAACCTCCAAATCAAGACAAGTTTTTAAAGAATTTTTAAACCACCATTCAAGATATATCTATTTTGATAAGAAATGATGTGTGTTGATGAGTTTTATGCATGATTTTAAAGATTTGAGAAACATAAAAGCATGATGTTTATGATATCGTGATATGTAAGTCGTTCTTGTGAAATTCTTGATAAATAATGTGTGTTGATAGATTCTTATGGTTTAGAGTTGGAAAAGGACTGATTTTTAAGGTGTGTGTTGAATTTTGAAGTGTTGAGTTAGTTTGAGTTAAATCTTTGAAACGTTGCATGTGCTAGATTGTCTTGGATTAGAGACACTTGTTGAAATTTTGTGGATTAAGTCTATTGTATTAATCCAAATGAGATAAGGCCAATTTTATTTGAAATATAGCTTATTTATCTACAACTTTCATGTTTTGAGTTTTGTCAAAATCATTTTGGAAGATTGTCCAAAAAAAATTGCCCCAAAGTGTGTCGAGTGGTTTGAATTTTCGGCAGTGACACATCTCGGGTGAATGATCATAAATTTTTACTAAAAATCCAATTGAGGTGAAGTTTTCGGCATTAAAAAGCCAAGATCAAGGGCTACAACTTTCATGTTTACCACTTTTCCAAATTTTGAACGACAAATATAGTTTGAATGCCTGCAACATGAAAATCCAGTGCAGAGCTCTCTCGAGCGCGAGAACTTGTGCTCGAGCGAGGATGATTCTGTCCTAAAAATCTTTCCATGTATGTTTTTAAGTTCTAAATGCATGTTTATGATGTATTAAGGTGTTTTAAGTATGTTTAAGAGTTCCTATGCAAAAAGTTTCAAATTTTACGTCAAGAACGAAAAGAACGATTTACGTGGACCGATTATGTTACATGTTGCATGTACATGTCTAAGTTTCATTCATGAAAGCTATGTTCATTATGCGAGTATGATTTTAATCATCTATGACATGCATGAAGTTATCGAGTAAGTTTTTAAGCTCACGACATAAAAGTTTATGAAAATAATCATGATGTTATGATGAATGTTTTATGGCATACAAGTCATGCAAAGATGGAATGTTATGATGAAATGATAATGATATGATATGAGAAATGAATGATATGTTGATGCATGAAAATATTTTGAGGTCTTATGTGTCTTTATGGTGGCAATACGGGAACGGTACTCCGGTTTGGGCTCCGAAGGGGCCCTCCCAAATACGGCTCAATGTACGGGTTAGGTCCTCCGGGATGAGCTTCGGAGGGGCCTCCGAAAATGAATGAACGAATATTACGAAGCGTAATGTCATATGACTGTTGATCAACAAGAAAAGATGAATGTGCCCATTATGACGATTGCCACAATTTCGCATAATTCGTCACCAAATGATAAGTTTATGTTATGTTATGTTACGTTTAAATGATAATTGAAATCTCATGATTTTTACTGCATACTCTTGCTAAGTTTTTAGACTCACTATAATTGGATGGTGCAGGTAATGAGGATGACATTTATGCATATGTCGACGAGTTCAATGCCGGGCATGAAGAAGAGCAAGGAGTTGGACCGGCAGGTGATGCATGAGTGTGTTATGTGTTGAGTGTGTTTGTGTCAAGTTAATGAACTAAATGTTGTTATGTTGATTGAAGAAAATACGCTTTATGTTTCAAATTGTCATGATTTGGTTTGTAAACTATTCTGAAATGTTTTAAGTAAGGTTTGATGTATGCATACATCTTTCAAAAAATTTCTTTTTTGAACTAGTTTTAACGTCGTGTTAGTTTGTAACATCTTCATCGGTTGAGGGTGTTACAGAGATCGACTCAGAGAGTTTTTGTGAGAGCTTCATACGCATACAACTTAAAGAGAATTCTGAAAAAAATTTTGAAGCTTGATTTGGTCGTGTGTTACCTTGATGCTATGAAGAACACTTGAAGATCAAAGATCGAAAAGTGTTGGTTTCATCGAGTTTTGGCGTCAAGGATTTTTCTCCGTGCTCTGATTTTCTTTATTCTATTGCATATAGAATTTTTAGGAGAAGTTTTATGGTTTATTTTCTCATACGCTTGAGAAAATTGATTGTTACAATAATCACTAGTTTTAGGGTTTGTAAAACTCTTTGATCGTTTTCTAGTGAAAGTTTTTCCCTGAGGCATTGCAAAAGTATTTTATACTCTTGCTTAAATATCTGAGTCTATTTAGTGGTTGCTAGTTTATTTTGTTCACGCTTTAATTATTTTCCGCTGCATATTACTCAAAGTGTTTTTGGAGGTGTTGCCAACATTTTGTGATAACACCTAAATCTGTTTATGTGCAACTCCCATTCCCTTACAAGTGGCAACATAGTCATATTCTTGATACACTAAGAACTGATCCTGGTTTGTTTATTTTATTACATGGAATAAGATGGACTCATCTACTACTGCAAATTTGTTTTTGAAGCCTCCGATTCTTGATGGCACGAATTATGCCTTGTGGAAGACAAGGATGCACTTTACTATCAAAGATATGGATGAACGTGCATGGAAGAGTGTTCTTACTAGTTGGAGTGCACCTAAGGCGATGGAAAAAGATGGCAAATACATCTTAAAGCTGGAAACCGCATGGACAACCGAGGAGACACAAATTTCATGTTTTAATGCTAAAGCAATCAACGCCATATTTTCCAGCGTGGACATGAGGATGTTCAGCCTTATTGCTGATTGTGTTACTGCTAAGGATGCATGAGATACTCTACAAGAGCATTGTGAAGGATCAGAGAGTGTCAAGAGAACAAGGATGAGGCTACTTAATTCAAAGTTCGAGAATTTTTGAATGAGCGAAGATGAAACTATTTCTGAGTATGATCAAATACTTCGAGAGCTGGTTACTGAAGCATTCAATCTTGGAGTACCGATTACCAATGAAAGACTTGTAGTGACCCGCACCGTGATCATCTACTAATCAGAAGCTTAAGCATGCATTAACCTTAATTAACTAAATCAGAAATAAAACAGCGGAAAACTTTAAACAACAATAAAATATTGTTTACAACCATATAGAATAAATCCAGTGTATTAACCTAAATACAACAGAAACAAAAGTCTAGACAAAGCCTTGATGATCATCCAACTCCTAAGCCCTCCTAGAACCACTCTCATCGTCCAGCCGCAGACCTGCCCCATGGAATAGGGTGTCCAGATACACAAAGTACAAAACGTGAGCATGATAAGCTCAGCACGAGAGTATGATTATACGGTGTTATGTTTGCATGTATGCAAGTGAACTGGGTACCAAGACTCTCAGGTCAATAAACAAGCTCATAGTCCGGGCCCAAGGTATATAGCACGCTGCGCCGTCGCCTCAGGAGGTGGCTCATATACCCAGTGAATAATGGTGACCTGATACTAGTAGAAGTGTCCAACCATCACGGTGACCTAACACAAGATTTATGTATCCAAGCATCCACAAACTCGTAGGGTGAGCGCCCTACTACAAGATACCTCTAAGGTAAAGGCTCAATATGCTCATGTATGGAACATACAGTCATGACATGCTGTACATAAAGACATATAAAACATGCAATCACATAATCCATGCAAACACATAATACATGCATACTCAATCTGGATATATCTCGGATAATACTTCCGTATCTCATAAAACTAGGCAAGCTAGACAAGCACTATGTCCAAGCCAATAATCCGCACTACAACGCAAAATACTCATGCATTATAATCTTATTCTAAAAGCCTTAACTACTCTATAGCATACTCCCTATTTACTATAAGGATCTAGAGCTATACCTACGTCCGTTGTCAGCCCGCTGATGACGATTTCCCCATAACTTGGGCATCGCTCCGCCGCAACCCCAGAGAACGTGGCCAACCTCCGGACCAAGCCTAGGAAGGCTGGAATCACCCCAAAACACCTAGAAAAGCCTAAGAACTGAGAGAGGAGAGATGAATGGTGTGAAGAAAAGTGAGCCTGAGATGGCCTATTTATAGGCAGAGTTCGGACAGTCCGAACTGCCACTTGTCTGATCCAAATAGACACCTGGACCCTGCTGAGTTCAGACGGTCCGAACTTGGATCGGATGGTCCGAACTGCCACTTGTCCGATCTACTGAGACACCTGGACACTGCTGAGTTTGGAGGATCCGAACTGGGTTCGGATGGTCCGAACTGGTCCGCACGCTCCGAACTGTTTTGGTCCTTCCGAACTCATTTTGGACCCCCGGGACCCCCAGTACCTACCCTACCATTTTCAAAAGTTTCGGATCTGATCTACTTATTTTCACCAAACAAAGACTCCTTGAACATGTTTTGACACTTTTAAAATTATATGTCATTTTCTAACATGTTTAAAATCACTTAATCTTGTTAAATGGAACCGGGCTACTATATTCTCCCCCTACTTAAGATATTTCGTTCTCGAACAATCTTAAGTACTGAATGCAGTAAAATACTGAATAAACATCTTTTATTCAAACTGATTCATTTTACAAGTTAAAATATGAAAATACAACAATTCAAAATAGCTCTGGATAATCTGTACGCATACGACTCTCAAGTTCCCAAGTGGCCTCCTCAGTGCCTCGGCATTGCCACTGAACTAGAACAAGAGGAATGGTCTTGTTGCGTAACACCTTATCCTTATGACCTATGAAACGCAAAGGTCTCTCCACGTATGTCAAATCCGAGTCCAACTATAACTCAGACGGCTGTAAGATATGAGACTCCTCTGCCACATACCGTCGCAACAGTGAAACATGGAACACGTCGTGGATACTAGACAAATAAGGCGGTAAAGCCAACCTGTAAGCCAAATCTCCAACACTTTCCAGAATATCAAATGGACAAATGTACCTAGGAGATAGCTTACCCTTGAGAACAAATCTCAAAATTCTGCGAAATGGGGAGACTTTCAGGAACAATTTCTGTAAGGCCCACAAATATTAAATTATTAATTATGGGATTTGAGAATTAAATTCCATATTATGGGCTAATATTGATTTGAGAAGTTATGGAATTATAGATTTAATTTCCGAGCCAAAAATATTAATTTGAGAATTTTACGGGTTTTGAGAATT
Organism: Henckelia pumila; assembly: GCF_033568475.1. Classification (NCBI taxonomy): domain Eukaryota; kingdom Viridiplantae; phylum Streptophyta; class Magnoliopsida; order Lamiales; family Gesneriaceae; genus Henckelia; species Henckelia pumila. The sequence goes on from NC_133120.1 coordinate 43,820,310, forward strand.
AAATTCCGAGAATTCTTAAATTAAAAGAATAAATATTCGATTTGAATATTTATGGAATTTAAGATTAAATTCCACGTTTCGGGAATTAATATGATTGATTTTGACGATGAAACTCGATCAGAGACTGATTTGAAAATATCGAAGTTTCATGGGCTGAAGTGCAAAAGGCCAGGATTATTTAATTAATCCAAATTTATTTAATTTTAATCCAAGTATATTTAATTTGAGAATATTTAGACTTTCGATTTTAATTCTAATATTCTTAAATTATTTTGGATTGAAATTGAATTAAAACGAAGACCGAGGACTGAATTGCAATTAATGAAGACTTGAGGGACTAAATTGCAAATGATGCAATACATATCTGAATTTGAATTAGATAATCAGAATGTAACGTGTATTATTCAGAGAGAATCAGAAATCCCAAGAACAGAGCTCGAAACCTTTTCTTTTCTTTTGATTTCCGATATTCGAAACCCCGTAACTTTTGATCCGCTCGTCCGATTTCAATTCCGAAAAATGCTCTGGAATCCTTGCGACAAGGGCTTTGATCTTATGTAAGTATTATGATGTGTTTGATAGATTTCGAAATCAGTTATGAGCAGAGATCAGAACTTGATGTTAGTTTGGTGTTCTTGAGCTTGTATACAAGTAAATATCGAAACCGAATCGAATATTGCGTATTGAATGAACTTTCTATGAATTCCAGCCTGTATTTAATGTTGATAACTGCTGGTATGAAGAGTAGAAGGCTGTTTTGTTGAATTGAATATACGAATGCTTGGAAAGGAAGTTAGATTCGAATTCATATTTCGTCGGTTACCGATTTTTAATCGCTACGCCGTCGATTCGTGTTTTTGGACCGTTTTGATAGCCTATGACTGAGATGAGATGTTTTTTTAGATGTTATCGATGATATAGCAATTTTATTTCTCATTTTTAGATGGGTTTCGAAGGCTAACGACTCACGACTCCGAGTTGTACCGAATAAGAAGAAGTTGAGGTTTCAAATGATTTTGAATGAAGTTAGATTGATGATTTTGAACCGAATTTTGAATGATTGAATAGAATGAAGATTGATATGAATGTTTTGATGCTATGTTTCAGATTTGAAGCGTTCAACATAGAAGAAATACGAAGGTATAATGATGACATCGAGAGTCAGGAATTTTGAAACTCAAGAACGATTCTTCTTGAGTTGTTCCGCCAAAATCACATACGTACGTATTTATTGCTTTGATTTGATTTTGATGTTGTCGATCCATCCCAGGTAGTGGATCTTTGATTTTGAGTCGATATGATTTTGATACGATGATGATATGAATTGATTCGATGCCAAGGTCGGAGGGTGACCTTATTTTCTAGCCCGAGAATGGCTACGATAGATGGATATCCATGTCAAAATCGGATACGAATCTTGATGGCAACGAAGAAGTATGAATCAATTCCTAATCGATCGATTGAAGCGTTATTTAATCTATTTGTTGTGTCGAGTTTAAATAGAGTCGATATGATTTATTTAACGCTTTTGATATGTTGGTTATACTGAGATGATTTCTCACCGGAGTTTATCCGGCTGTTGTTTTGTTTTGTATGTGTGCATCACAACAGATGGGGCAGGAGCTCGTCTGAGATGACATTGACAGCTTGGGAGCGAGACTTAGCACGTGAGGACTCGGGTTATAGCTAAACGAATATGTATTAGAGTACATCAAACTTAGTAGAAGACTTGATACGGGAAGCTCACTTATGATTTTAGTGTAGCTTGTGATTTAATGCTTTTTACGTTATCCGTTTGATGTAAGAATCGCATGATTATATGCTCAAGTCGTTATATATGATTATATGCATGTTCTTATCTTGATCAACCATGATTCAGGTTGAGTTTTGTATTGTTGAGATTGAAAGTTGAGGATTGACAGCAGAAAAATGATTCTGGTTTTTCTGGAATTGATGGCATGCTCGATCCTGTGAAAAGCTAGGATCGAGCGCGGCCATCAATTTGCAAAAATAGAGAAATGAAATATTGGGCTCTCGATTGAACGAGTTCATCCGATCGAGCGAGGCCAATATATTTTGGGACCCGAGAGCAGGGCTTTGGTGCTCGCTCGATCGGCTGATTTTGCCCGATCGAGCGAGGCTCCGAAATATTAAAAAAAAAATTTCTGCTCTTGATTTATTATTCTTTAATTTTTTTGATTAATTGTTTAATTAATCATTAGTTTCCCTAAGACGAGATTAGCAACCCGAGGTCCCCACAACAGGTGGTATCAGAGCATAAGTTTCTGGACTAAGATAGAAGCTGAGCGGGGTAGAGTGAGTCACATGCATTTATAGTATTGCATGATTATGCATTACTCGATTTGATGATTCGATGATTTGATAAATGGCATGTGAGCATGATCTATCTTTGAAATTCAACTGTCTGATTTACTGATTTGTAAATTGTTGAATTTCTTACTTATTTGTTATAAGATTTTCCCCCGGTGATGTAAGCACCCAGAATCGAAGAGAACATTGTTCTTTGGGTGATGTAAGCACCCCAGACTAAACAGAATGGTATGGTCAGACTGAACAGAATTGTAGTGACCCAACCCGGATCCACTACCTAATCAGAGTTAGAGTAAAAGCGCATGCAATAAAAGCTTAAAGCATAAAGTGCGGATAATTAAAATACAACAAATCCAATCGGCATAATACAACCGACGATATCACAAGTGTATAAGTACTGTTATACAACCAAATCGAAGGTTCAGGGTAAATAAATCCCTACCCTCTACAACCTCGCACTCTCCAAAGCTCAATCCTGCTGAGAGTCGCCTGGACCGTCCAGCCTCAAACCTGCCCTGCCACAAGGTACACAATACCCAAACACAGGGGCGGGAGCTAGAACGCTCAATACGAAGAAATGATATAAATACAAATATGCGCACACAGATGATTTAAAACTTAAGTGTAAACACTTGCTCATGGCGCCGAGAATATACAGTACTGGCTAGAGAGAGACTCCGCGGGGTACTCGTATACTCCATATCAGGGCTGAGCCAACCCTATCCTGACCCGAATCTTAAACAGGATACAAGCCCCATATGGAAACTGTCATACCTAACTCGAGTCCAAAATGAGATCATTGTTCCCTATGGAGACTGTCAATGACTCACATCTCCCCGGATGCAGTCACACGTAAAATCATGTATGTGCTAAGACGGTAAAACATGCTAAAACATGATAAAGCATATAGCACATACTCATGCAACATACATGCAAATATATCATGCCGGCTATCTCGGTAAGTACTTACGTACCTCTAACACTGCTGGACAACCTAGCTCCACTGGCCTATACTCCAAGTCTACTAGTCCAGTCTACTGCTACTACAATGCAAATATCCATGCATCAACAATAAAGCTCTAAAAGCCTTAATTAAGCTATTGCATAATCCTAAATATTTTTAGGATGCCAAAGCTATACCTGCGTCCGTCGTTAGCCCTTTGCTGTCGATAGCCTCAAAACTAGGCCATAGCTCCGCGACAACGCCTAGATCACTAAGCCACTTTGGATTCCCCGTAGGATGCCTAGATCTCCCTAGATCTAAGTTAGAAGGCTTAGAAATTGAGAGAGAAGAGAGGAAATTGATGCGAGAAAATGAATTCTCGGACCCTCTATTTATAGACAGCGTTCGGAACCTCCGATCCCAGTTCGGAACGTCCGATCACGATCAGAACCTCCGATCGCACCTTCGGAGCTTCTGATCGCTCAATATTACGTCAGCCATGACATCACCTTGCTGACATAAGCGATGACGTGTGCCCTGGTCCAGATCGGAGCTTCCGATCTCGATCGGAGCCTCCGATCCTGGCACGGAGCTTCCGATCCACTTCGGATCCTCCAAAGTCTACTTCGGAGCGTCCGATCCTGCTGAACCAATTCAACTAATTCGATTGCTTTGAATCCATTTCTGAAGTCCGTTATCCCAACAGGAACTTACTTAATCATGTTTTACTTAATCTAAACATGATCACGTGATTAATTACTCATTAATCACTAATTAGAAATGCGGGTTACTACATTCTCCCCCACTTAAGAAATTTCATCCTCGAAATTTAAGTCTTAGAGGAAAACATAAATAGCCAACCAAACTTTCTTTATTACAACTAAAAAAGTATAAACTTGATACATAGAAGTACAAAATCTCAAAATAACTCGGGGTGCTTGGCTAACATCCGGCTCTCCAACTCCCAAGTAGCTTCCTCTGTCCCTCTGCATTTCCACTATACCATCACCAACGGTATACGCTTGTTACGAAGTACCTTTTCCTTCCTATCAAGAATCCGCAGGGGTTTCTCCACATACGATAGATCTCGATCTACCTTTACCTCAGTTGGATGCAAAATATGCGACTCGTCCGCCACATACTGCCTCAAAAAGGACACGTGGAACACATCGTGGATCTCCGAAAGATCGGGTGGCAAGGCCAAACGATAAGCCACATCCCCAACCTTCTCGAGAATCTCGAAAGGACCAATAAATCTAGGTGTCAGCTTACCCTTGCGACCAAACCTCATCACCTTCCGGAAAGGTGACACACGCAAGAAAACGTATTCCCCTACCTCAAAATGAAGTGGCCTGCGGTGAGTGTTCGCGTAGCTAGCCTGTCGATCCTGGGCTGCTTTAATCCTGCGTCGGATCAACTCTACTACATCAATCATCTGCTGAATCATCTGAGGACCCTCAACCTGACGCTCTCCAACCTCGTTCCAAAACAAAGGTGTACGACAACGGCGTCCATAAAGATCCTCAAATGGTGCCATGCCAATGCTGCGATGGAAACTATTGTTGTAGGCGAAATCCACCAAGGGTAAATGATCATGCCACGCTGGACCAAAATCCATCACCGTCGCGCGAAGCATATCCTCTAAAGCGCGAATAGTACGCTCTGACTGTCCGTCCGTCTCTGGATGATAAGCCGTACTCAAGCTTAAAGTAGTACCAAGGGCTCGCTGGAAACTACCCCAAAACCTCGAGGTGAATCTCGGATCTCTATCGCTGACAATGCTCAATGGAATCCCATGCAATTGAACAATCTCCTGCACATACAATTGCGCCATCCTATCAAAGGTGTAATCGCGGTTATAGGGAAGAAAATGCGCTAACTTCGACAACCGATCCATGACAACCCAAATAGCATCACAATTCCTGGAAGACATAGGCAAGTGGGTGACAAAGTCCATCGTCACATGCTCTCACTTCCATTCAGGAATCTCTAGGCTGTGAAGTAACCCTCCGGGTCGTCTAAACTCTGCCTTGACTTATTGACACACAAGGCATCGGGATACAAACTGATAAACGCTGCGCTTCATCCCTTTCCACCAAAATCGAGTGCGAAGATCCTTATACATCTTCATGCTGCTTGGATGTACAGAGAATCGACTGCGGTGAGCTTGCAATAAGATCTCATCCCTCAAAGTAGAGTTCTCGGGTACCACAACTCGACCAGAAAGACACAACAGACCGTCTCCCTGCAAATGGAAACCAGAAGTATTATCACCTTCAGCCAAACGGGTTAACTTTTGTGTCTTCAGATCAGAATTCTGAGCTTCCCGGATTCGTCGATACAACGCTAGCTCTGCAAGCACAGAAGAAACACGAATCCCTTGTTGTTCTTTCTTATGACGGAATGTGAATCCTAAAGAACAACACTCTTCCACTGCCTTCCGTACCGAACTGGTACGAAGGGAACTTGCATAGAATTTGCGACTAAGCGCATCAGCAATAGGATTTGAAGAACCTGGATGGTACTTGATCTCACAATCGTAATCCTTCAACAAATCCATCCAACGACGCTGCCGCATGTTCAACTCAGCCTGAGTGAACAGATACTTCAAACTCTTATGATCAGTGAAAATCTCAAATCTTTCTCCGTACAAATAGTGACGCCATATCTTAAGAGCAAAGACAATGGCTGCAAGCTCTAAATCATGTACGGGATAGTTCTCCTCGTGAGTCTTCAGCTGTCTGGAGGCATAAGCGATCACGTGGCCATTCTGAGTCAACACACACCCCAAACCCTGGAGAGAAGCATCAGTGAAGACTACAAAACCACCTGATCCAGACGGTAAAGCAAGAACTGGAGCTGTCTTTAGACGACGTCTCAACTCACAAAAACTGTCTTCACAAGCATCAGACCAAACGAAAGAAACGTCTTTCTTCGTCAAATTTCCTCTCTTCTCTCTCAATTCCTAAGCCTTCTAACTCACATCTAGGGATATCTAGGCGTCCTACGGGGAATCCGGAAGTGTCTTAGTGATCTAGGCGTTGTCGCGGAGCTATGGCCTAGTTTTGAGGCTATCGACAGAAAAGGGCTAACGACGAACGCAGGTATAGCTTTGGCATCCTAAAAATATTTAGGAGTATACAATAGCTTAATTAAGGATTTTAGAGCTTTATTGTTGATGCATGGATATTTGCATTGTAGTAGCAGTAGACTGGACTAGTAAGCTTGGAGTATAGGCCAGTGGAGCTAGGTTGTCCAACAGTGTTAGAGGTACGTAAGTACTGACCGAGATAGCCGGCATGATATATTTGCATGTATGTTGCATGAGTATGTGCTATATGCTTTATCATGTTTTAGCATGTTTTACCGTTTTAGCACATACATGATTTTACGTATGACTGCATCCGGGGAGATGTGAGTCATTGATAGTCTCCATAGGGAACAATGATCTCATTTTGGACTCGAGTCAGGTATGACAGTTTCCATATGGGGCTTGTATCCTGTTTTGGATTCGGGTCAGGATAGGGTTGGCTCAGCCCTGATATGGAGTATACGAGTATCCTGCGGAGTCGCTCTCTAGCCGGTACTGTATATTCTCGGTGCCATGAGCAAGTGTTTTCACTTGAGTTTTAAATCATCTGTGTGCGCATATTTGTATTTATATCATTGCTTCGTATTGAGCGTTCTAGCTCACGCCCCTGTGTTTGGGTATTGTGTACCTTGTGGCGGGGTAGGTTTGAAGCTGGACGGTCCAGGCGGCTCTCAGCAGGATTGAGCTTTGGAGAGTGCGAGGTTGTAGAGGGTAGGGATTTATATACCCTGAACCTTCGATTTGGTTGTATAACAGTACTTATACACTTGTGATATCGTCGGTTGTATTCTGCCAATTGGATTTGTTGTATTTTAATTATCCGCACTTTACGCTTTAAGCTTTTATTGCGTGCGCTTTTACTCTAACTCTGATTAGGTAGTGGATCTGGGTTGGGTCACTACATTTTTGGTATCAGAGTGACGCATTGCACTGGGAATATCGTAAAGCGGATTAAGTAATTATCTGTTCTTATGTAATAGATGGCAGATTACGACGAGAGCCACGGTAGCGTAGACGGCGGTCATTGGGGCGATCTGGATGATCGTAGACGTCGGGGACAGCCCGAGGAGCACAGGCGAGTGAGCATGCGTAGATTCAAGGAGGTTAGCCCGAAGCCTTTGACGGGTGGTGAGATAGCTGAAGAGGCGGAGGATTGGATTGAGAGGATGGAGCAGTGCTTCCAGGAGTTCCGTTGCACGGCTGAGGATAGGATGGAGATTCTTGCCTTTATGCTTGAGGGCAGAGCGAGGAAGTGGTGGAGATCTACTTCCGCACCATTCATAGCAGCTAGAGGTACAGCTACTTGGGTGGAGTTTCGTACTGCTTATCAGAGACTGTATTTTCCTCCAGCTCTTCGTCAGGCGAAAGCCAGTGAGTTGTTGAGTTTCCGACAGGGGACGATGACGATCGAGGAGTACCAGTAGAAGTTCTTTGATCTGCTACCTTTTTGTCCTCATGTTGCTGATATTTCTATGGCGAAGTTTGATCATTTCCTTCAAGGGTTGAACCCTGATATTCATCGGATGGTTGCTATGGGTGGCGATGGGACTTACGAGGATTTGGTGAACCGTTGTCGCCAGGCCGAGGACAGTATTTGGAAGAACAGGGTACTTTACTCTTCTTCTTCTTCTAGGTAAATGAGTGCTAGTGCTTTGGGCCCTAGGGGGCAGTCCTTCAAGAAGCCAGGAGGTACTTCTTCTTCTTCCTCTGGATCTGGTGGAGTGCATAACTTTGGTGGTCAAAGGCCGAACCGTTGTCTTCAGTGCAGACGCAGACATCCGCCAGGGCAGTGTGGTCGATCGACCACTGCATATTTCCAGTGTGGCCATGAGGGTCACATGAAGAGAGATTGTCCTATGCTGATTGGGGCAGTGAGTGGTTCCGGAGGTTCTCAGGCATCTGTTTAGCCACCTCAGTACCAGCAGCCACCTTTCCAGCAGCAGTATTTGTAGCAGCGCCAGCAGCCACAGCAGTCTCAGAGACAGCCTACTCAGACTCCTTCTCGGGATCATTCTTCTTTGAGGCCACGTAACCAGGGCCAGGTCTTTGCGCTTAACCAGAAGCAGGCAGAGGCTGACAGTGATCGGATGATTGCAGGTATCTGTAGTTTATGTGGTTTTCCTGAATTTGTTTTAATTGATACCGGTGCATCGCATTCTTTTATCTCAGCTCGTTTTGCTAAGAAGTATAGATTGCCGTTTATTCCTTTAGACGTGTTGCTAGTGATTTCTACTCCTATGGGGAGCGAGGTTTTAGCCAAGCGTCTAGTTGTGGGTTGTGTTTTGGATTTCGAGGGACATCAGCTTAGTGCTAACCTGATGATTCTAGCGATGGAGGATTTCTATTGCATCATTGGGATAGATCTATTGACTACCTACAGAGCGATAGTGGATTGCTATCAGAGGTTTGTTCAGTTTCGTCCATAGGATGACGAGTCATGGTATTTCTATGGTAAGGGAGCGCGACCCCCGATGCCAGTGGTTTCAGCTCTGAAGGCTCGGCGTGCTTTAGAGTCTGTCGGGGAAGGCTACCTTATCTACGCCATTGACACATCCTTAGGAGAGCCAGATATCCGAGAGATACCAGTGGTTTGTGACTTTCCAGATGTGTTTCCGGAGGAGATTCCAAGTTTGCCACCAGTAAGGGAGATTGAGTTTGGCATTGAGTTAGTGCCAGGGACTGCACTGATTTCCAGAACTCCTTACCGATTGGCACCGTCAAAAATGAAAGAGCTGCAGAAGCAATTGCAAGATCTTCTTGATAAGGGTTATATTCGACCTAGTGTTTCGCCATGGAGAGCCCCAGTACTATTTGTAAATAAGAAGGATGGGTCGATGCGGTTGTGTATTGACTACCGTTAGTTGAATTAGGTGACAGTGAAGAATAATATCCTCTTCCACGGATAGATGATCTCTTTGATCAGTTGCAGTGTACTTCTGTCTATTCGAAGATTGATCTTCGGTCTGGGTATCATCAGTTGTGAGTTTGACAGGAGGATGTTCCTAAGACAGCATTTCGTACGCGGTATGGACACTATGAGTTTCTAGTGATGCCGTTTGGTTTAACGAATGCTCCAGCTATTTTTATGGATCTGATGAACAGAGTTTTCCGCAACTTTCTGAATAAGTTCGTGGTGGTGTTCATCGATGACATTTTGGTGTATTCTCGCAGCATGGATGAGCATGCCTACCATCTCTATACTGTACTGCAGGTCTTGAGGGAGAGACAGTTGTACGCGAAGCTGAGTAAGTGTGACTTCTGGATTGACCGAGTTGTGTTCCTTGGTCATGTCATTTCTCAGGATGGCGTATCTATTGATCCTAGCAATACAGAGGCTATTTTGAATTGGTCACGTCCAACTACAGCTTCTGAGATTCGTAGTTTCCTTGGTTTAGCAGGATACTATCGTCGTTTTGTGGAGAATTTCTCTCAGATAGCTAAGCCTTTTTAAAAATTATTTTTCGTACTTAATTTATTTTATTGAAACTCGTGTTTCGTCTAATGCATAAGATCTTAATAGTCGGTTTAGGTTGCTATGTAAGAAAAAGTTTTGACGTGTCCGAATAAGAATCGGTCGTTGATTGTAGGATTGCATATTTTGTTTCAAATCTTTAACGCTTGTTTTCGTTTTCTCTCAGGGATCTAGCCAGAAGTTGGTTGTAGTCACTGCCGCTTGGAAGCATTACTACTTGGGAGGGGATGGCAGAAAAATTTCTTGCAAAATATTTTCCACCTGCCAAAACCACCCAACTGAAGATCGAGATCAGTACTTTCAGGCAGATGGACTCTGAACAGCTTTACGAGGCGTGGGAAAGGTATAAAGAATTACTTAGACGTTGTCCTAACCACAATTTTGCAGATTGGGAACAGATCGAGTGGTTTTACAATGGACTGAATGCGCCTACGAGAATGAATGTGGACTCAGCGGCTGGAGGTACTATATTTGCAAAGGATCATGTTCAGGCTTATGATATGTTGGAGGAGATGATGGTCAATAGTTTCCAATGGCCATCTAAGCTTATAGGAGTAAAAAAGCCAGCTGGAGTGTATGCTGTAGATCATCTCACGTCCATCACTGCTCAATTATCTGCACTGACTACACAGGTAGCTTCTTTGAATAAGACTAATGTTGCAGATTCAATTAGAGTTGAAGGATCTCATACACCAGAGGAAGTTAATTATATTTTTCCTAATGGCTACCGAGGTTATGGAGCTTACAGAGGTAACCCTGTCCCTAATACTTACCATCCTAGCTTGCGTAATTATGAAAATTTTTCGTATGCTAACAATAGAAATGTGTTGAATCCTCCGGGGTTCAATGGAAACAAGGATGAGGGTAAGCAGTCTTTGGAGGATGTGGTTAGTACTTTTGTGCAGGAGTCAGGTAAGAGGATGGCGAGAACTGAGTCTCGCCTCGACAGCTTGGAGACGCACATGGCCAACATGGATGCGGTGTTGCAATCCATGGAGACTAGCATCGGGCAGTTGGCGAACGCACTGAAGGATAACAACCGCGGCCAATTCCCAAGCAATACTGAGGTGAATCCCATAGAACAGTGTAAGGCCATCGAGTTGAGGAGTGGAAAAGAAGTTGGAGTCCAAGAACCTGCTGTTGAACAGGAGAAATTTGAGAAGAAAGTCGAAGAGAAGGAGCCTAAACTTGATCCGAAACCGATGTACAAGCCTCCACTTCCCTACCCGCAGAGGTTCAAAAAGAAGGCTCTTGATGAGAAGTTCTCCAAATTCTTGGAGATTTTCAAGAAAATTCACATCAACATCCCCTTTGCTGATGCTTTGGAGCAAATGACAAACTATGCAAAGTTCATCAAGGAGATGATGTCTAAGAATAGGAGGCTGCTAGAGAACGAGGTGGTCAATCTAACTAAAGAGTACAGTGCAGTGCTTCAAAAGAAGATGCCACAAAAGCTTAAGGATCCAGGGAGTTTTACTATTCCTTGTTCTATTGGTGGTTCTCATTTTAATAATGCACTTTGTGATTTAGGGGCTAGTATTAATTTAATGTCATTATCTATTTACAGGGCCTTGGCGTTGGGAGACATGAAATCGACTAAGATTTCATTGCAATTGGCGGATCGTAGCATTAAATATCCACTAGGAATTGTTGAAGATGTTCTAGTCAAGGTGGATAAATTCATCTTTCCAGCGGATTTTGTGGTATTGGATATAGAAGCAGATCATGGTGCTCTGCTCATTTTTGGGAGACCATTCTTGTCCATGGCAGATGCAAAAATTGAATTGATGAAAGGGGAGTTGTCGATGGGTGTGGAGTACGAACGAGTGGTCTTTAACATATTCACGAAAGCACCTAATCCACCCATCGAAAACTTATGCTCAATTGAACCAGTTATGAAGTTGGAGGGTTGTCAAAGAGCTGATTCTGCAGTTGTTCATCGAAGGAGAAAGCGCTAATTTTACCACCAAAGAAGGCCACGAAAAAAAGAGCGAAATTTAAAAGGCGGTTCGTAGAATTTATTTGGCGTGTCAAAGAGAAGGGAAAGACTTAATACCGATGAAAGTCGGACTGACGACTATAAACCAAACGCTTTTTGGGAGGCAACCCAAATTTTTTTTTTATTTTTTATTTTATTTATTATTATTATTATTATTATTATTATTATTTTTTCAATTTCTGCTTTAATTTTCATCTTAGTTAATTAGTTAATTTATGTTTTTTTAAAATTTAAAATTATTGTTGAGAATTATGGAGGTCTAATTTTACAAAAAATCTTAAAATTTTCAGGATTCTAGAATTTTGGCAGTATGTTATGCACGCTCGCGCAAGCTTCTAAGCGCCCGCTCAAGGTTGTGATTTCAAATCAGACGCTTATGGGCGCTCGCTCGTCAACTATAGCGCGCCAGCCTCACCTCTACGCATGCTTAAGTGCGCAACACATGCGCTATCGCGCTAGCAAAGGGCGCAAAAATCAGCGCTATCGCGCACCATCTCCAAGCGCCAACAAGCAACACCATTATCGCAGAATGAAGCGCTATCGTGTGTCCAGCCACTTCTCCATCAGCGCAGCTACTTAGCGCTAACGCGCTACCAATCCCACCATTAGTGCAGAATGAAGCGCTATCACGCTACCACCTCCACCAAATGCGCTCCATTAGCGCTATCGCGCTATCACCGCTAGCAGCTTCTCCAGTCGCGCTATCGAGCTTCATCCATGCGCATCCATCTTCTTCTCCAAGCCCTTACCAGCTCCCATCAGCACCTCGCGGAGAGCATTCGCGCAACACTTCTTAAACCAGTCGCCAACTCCTTCAGCAGCACATGATCCTGTGCCATCGAGCCCTCCTAGCTGCTCTCACTCATGCGCAAACGAGCAACTTCTTTAGCTAACAGTATTCTCATTTGCCCTCATTATCTCAGCTGCTAAATCCATTTTCTAACAAAGTTACAGTAGCAGAACCTCTCTTGTGCAATTGAGCATCCACCAGCGAACCTACTAGCCCTATGCAGCCCTACACCGAGAAACATACATGCTAAGTGTTTATGAGCGCCATGATCGCATGTTGTAGTGCTGAAGTTAACTCTTCGATGGCGATCATGAAGACTATGGAGAGGATGATGATGGTTACATCAAGTACTGATGCTCGGTGTCGAAGGTATGAGTCTCTTGTTCTTTTTATGGTTTTTAATCATTAGGGACAATGATTACATTAAGTTTGGGGGGATGAATCATTTTGTTTGAATTAGTTGGTTAGTTGATATTGTAGTGAATTTTAGTGTGCATTATTAGATAAAATTTTTGTTTGAGTTGAGTTGAGTTGAATTTACAAGAATTTGAGAAATATTTGGATGCATGGCTGATGAAAACTATTTTTGTGCTGTAATTGAAATCCATGATTGTCTACCTATCTGACAAATATTTTTGAAAAAAATAGAACCAATTAGATGAATAATTTCCTATATACTCTGTGATTAATACTTGAATCTAAGTTTTGAAACATACAAACATAGATATGATTGAGGCATTGTTTGAAATTTTTGGGCCTGAATTTTCATTGAAAAATAATTTATCCTTAGTTGCCTATTTGAGCCTACACTTATATAAGTACATTGAGGTACAGAAAAATCTGAAATTTTGTTGAAAATCATCATTTACTGCTGATGATTATCTTTTCTTCTCTGATTGATATTTTTATGAATTAATTGTGGATTGAGACTTGTCTAGAACTAGTTCGGACACTCTTCGAGGCGAAATACGGGAAAAACTGTGATTAGGAATGATTTAGGAGATTTTTTTGAATTCGTTTGAGCCTTTCAAGCTACCCTGAATTTCATGTATCCCTAGTACCTTATTTGAGCTTTATTGAAAATCGAATGACATGCGTGTAAACGTGTGATTAAACCCCCATTTGTCATTATTTCAAGGTTCTACATTGACTACCTGAATAGCCTAAACACTATTTCCTACCTTTAAGGGAGTAAGTTGAATGCTAAATTGTTATATGCTCCTAGTTGATATTTGTGAAAAATGGAATGGTGTGGTGGTGAATTGAAAAGAAAAAATGAAAAGAGGTAGTAGAAAAGAAAGAAAAAAAAATTGATTGAAAAAAATTGTGAAAGAATTTGTGAAGTGAAAAAGTTGGAAATCAATGAAGTGAAGAAAGAAAAATATGTGTGAAGTTTTGAATGAAAAGGAGTCGAAATTGGAGCATGAATATAAATTACTCCTTAATTTGAATTATTATCTTTTATTTATAGTCATGAGCCAGACCTTACATTATAAGCTAATTAAGTCCTATTGACCGAGTCTCAGTTGTCCAATATACTAGTGGAGAAGAGTTGCGAGAATTTAGTCTATGGACTGTTGATTGATGCTTTTAATGATTATGAATTTTGATCAAAATATGCACACACTATTATTATTTGCATTTACCTATTTGTGGGTGTTTTTGATAAATATTCCTATATTTGATCCTATTCTACCTTGAAAAGTCCTCATGATCTATGAATGTTTGAATTGAACTTGGAGAATGGTGTTTTGAACTTGAGTTGCGGAGATTGTGAGTTTATGCGGTTATTTTGTTATGACTGAAATTTTCAAGTGTTAGTAGGTTGGATGAGATTGGATTTGAAAATTCTTTGAAATCATTGTCGATGCCATTGCTCCATAATATTTCTTGACTATTCTTGTGAGTTTATGATGATTTGAGTTTTTGGAAGTTATTGTTTTGAATAGTTTTGCTCGGGACTAGCAAAAGTCTAAGTTTGGGGGTATTTGATAAGTGTATTTTTATACACTTAATTTTATATATGATTTGAATTGTTAAATATTTGTTTCGAGCAGATTTATGCCTGGATTTTGTTGTTTTTGTGTTTGTAGGAGACTATGGAGATTTATTTGGAAAAGAGAAGAAAAATGAGATTTATGAGAAAATGGAGAAAAGAAAAGAATAAAAGAAAGAAAGGAAAAGAAGAGAAAGAAAAGAAGAAACGATCAAGACAAGAAAGGAATAGTGCTGGGCTTTCTTTTGGGCCAAGTGTTTAGCGCTTAAGTAGCGCTAAAATAGGAGTGAAGAAGCGCTAACGCGCAAGTTTCCTTGAGATTTGAGATTCGAGATCAGAGAGCTATGCGCGCCCGCCTGGAATGTGGAGCGCCCGCGCGTCGGGGAAATCTTAATTGGAAATTTTTATCGGGAAGGAAAGATTTTATTATTTTGGGCTTTTTACTGGGCTTTTCATATGCGATATAAAAGGGATTTTTATCAGACTTGTGAGAGGAGAGAGCCGCCACAACTGATTAACACGCACATCAGAGATTTTGATCGTGAGATTTCTTGGATTTTCTGGAGCTTAATTGAAGAACAAAGACGGAGTTTGATAGACCGGACACGGCATCGACGACCGATTTGTTTCTTATCTTTTATTTTATTTTGAATATGTTTGGATTTTTGAACATGTTTTGTTTTATTCAGAATTTTATTATGAACTAATTTTTTATAGTCTAGAGGTCGGATGGAACCTGGTGTAGACGCTTTCATGAATGTTTGATTTTATTGAATTGAATTTCTTCTAGATTAATTGTTTTTCTAGAATTGATTGTCTTTTCAATTATCTGATCAATAATTGATTTGTTATATTTATTTGAAATCTGGCACTCGGGAGAGGGGATTTTGAATAGGACCATTGAAAAATACACTGTTAATTATTTATATTGCTCGGGAGAGTGTATAATTTTAACAGAGCTTTTAAAAAGAACATCGTCTTGAATTGATCACTGCAAGTAGATTCTTAATAGGGATATTGGAATTGAACTATAGTTGATATATTTTATTCGGCACTCGGGAGAGGGAATAATACACTTAAGTGTTCTTGGCTATTAATTATCTGAAATTCATGAAGATTAATGAATTAGGATTGATTGTTGGTTAAACCAGGTGAAATCTATACCTCTAGACCATTTTTTTCTGATTGATATTTATCTGAAAGTTGTGTGTTTGCTATAAAAAACATGTTGATTATTTTTATTTATTGCAAATTTCTCAAATATTGATTTTCTAGATAAAGTTTAGACTATTTTAAATACAAGAACTGAATATTTTCATTTTACTCCCTGTGGGATCGATATCTGATTTTATCACTATATTAAAACTTGACACTCGTACGCTTGCGAGAATTTTCACAACAAATTCGTATCATCTCATTGTGTTTTTATGTGTTTTTATGTGATTTATTGCATATGTGTGCATTTCACTCTTCGAGTTTATTTTGTAGGAAAATAGATTTTTGAAAGAATGAATTATAGAGCAGCAATGGTCAAAAATTCATTTTTAATGATAGAGAGATCCAAATACGATCTTCACCGTTCAAAATAAAGTTCAAGTTTTTTGAAGCTGTTGTCCAAATTTCAGCTCGATCCGATGACTAGAACTAAAGATATGTTTTTTTAAAGAAAACTCCGTGTTGAAAAGCGGGTATGCACGGAATCATCCAGGCACGAACCTGGCACAGGGTCCGTTCATATCGCAGAATTTTAAGAACTAGGACAGAAAGTTGCTCGCTTAAGCGAGCGATAGCGGATCAGAAAAAATTAGATTTTTGAGAATTAAAAACCTTATCTTTTCGGGCCTTATTTTATGGAATTTCAAAGACATATAAATAGGAGATTGTCAGACGTGAAAAGGGGTTCCAAACACAGCGATCGTGAGACGGCTAGGAGGCTTGGAGATTGGAGATCTGCTCCATCTTCTTCAGAGTTTTTCCATCTCTTCTTCTTCTTTTTATTTTTGAATTATTGTTTCCAATTATTGAGTAGATTTTCTTCAACCAAGATGATGTGATTGGGCCGAACAAATCTATGTAGAAAATTTGGATGTTTGTTTGGGATTTTTCAGATTTAGTTTTATATTATTGATTATTATATTTATATTTGTCTTGTGAATGATCTGGTCAATTTTTTGCTTGCATGTTAATCGATTCTAAGTCGACAGATGAGGAATTGATTTTGATCACTCTAATAATTAACACGAGGTAAAATTGACTAGAAATAGTATTCGATTTCATCGTGCGGTTTTAGGTGCAAACTGAATTCTCACAGTTCCTAATGTATTTGAGTTTGATTAGAATTATGAAAATTAATCCGTTAATATTTGAATAGGTTTAATTGTTCTAAAAATAGAACTTTAAACAAGTTAGAAGAATTCACCATAATTTAAGATTAAATCTGAGTCCTGAATCGGCTACATGTTACATGATTTGTTCGGTACCTGCGTGTGTCTTGGTTGTCTCAATTTAATTGAATTTATTCTTCTATTTTAAATTCTTATTATTTTTAATAATTTTTTTTTATTTAATTCATCGCAACCTTTTTATTATTTTATCTAGATTATGCTAAATAATTAATTCTTTAGAATTGATTAAAGTCTCTGTGGGATCGATATTTGGACTCTCTGTCACTTTACTATTACTTGACCTAGTATACTTGCTAATAAATACCGAATTAAGCGGTCAACATGTCAACTGAAATATTCATAAAGCATTTAAGCGTCCTTTTAGTCACTAAACCCAATCAAATTTTTAAGGGAAATGACAAGTCATTCTTAATTCAAGACATGCTAGCACAAGTAGAACATCAAGATGACAATCAAACTCAAAAGCTCTCTTAAAGCTAATTTAGAAAAATTGTACCAAGTTTTCTTGATGATTTGTGACTGAAATTTTAATTTATTTGTCCCTTTTATTGATGAGTGCAACATCCTTGATCTTTTTGACAAAAACACCAACTCTTTGTCGATGCCCAGTTTTCTGTCGCAGCACACATGGTCCTACTTCAATGAATAAACTGCATTATTCCACGTATGACCAAGCTGAAAATTTTATACCTCTGCGACCTCTACAAATCTAGTTTGCAATGCAAAAGGCGATTTGTGATTTGGACACTTGAGCAAGGAGTTACGCCATGTTTTCCAAAGTCGCTGCAAGCTGCCAGAAATTCTCAACTCTACATATATTTGTTACAAAATCTCAAAAAAGAAATTTTGAGAAACAAAATCAGTTTCAAATACTCTTTCAAGAACAACCCTCTCTGATACCAATTGTTAGGATCGAAAATATGTGTAGAGGGGAGGTGAATACACAATTAAAAATATTTTAGAGCTACAATAGCTCGTTTTTGAAATGTTCAAAAATGAACCGAGCACCGATGAATTAAATCGAGTTTGATTTTCAAACCAAGCGGAAGAAACTCAAAATAATCTTTCGTAGAAACCAATTTAAACATTTTGAAAATTGTTTGAAAGAATGCAAGTTGAAATAAAAAAAACAGTTTGGTTGAAGAATTTTATCAAACACTTTGTATGCAATATTTTGGTCTAGGAAAAACACAAAAAATGCTTCAACAATGCATACTAAAAACAGTGGCAATAAAGTGGGTTTGGTGTAGAGGATTTAATTTATACAATTCATTTATACAAACCCAATCCGGTTTAGGACTTATCCAATGCCTAAACAAGAACTCCTAGAACACTCGATTGTTGGCCTCAACCTCACAATCCACATAATGTTTTACGTCTCTTATGCCAAGACTACAAATACAACTTTAACGTCTTTGTGCTAAGACTTTCATTTAACTAATCTTTCAAAGAACATCTCTAGTATGTGTGTGAGTGACATGTAGTGACCCGCACCGTGATCACCTACTAATCAAAACTTAAGCATGAAATTAATAAATAAAATAATCTTAATCAGAGTAACTGCGGAATCTTAAAATAAAATAATACCAGGTAGGCAAAACCTAGTGGTCAACCCTGCTATCCAGCCTTGGTCGCCACCTAATCTCCCTATCTCCGGGAGAACTACCTGCAACTGCCCCATGGAATAGGGCATCCAGCCAAAAGAAAATAACCGGAAGAGAGCTTAACATGCTCAGTACGAGAGTATGAGTATACACTATTATATGCGCATTAATTCAAATGAACTGGGTATGAAGACACGAGGTCAAGAATATCTGATAGAGAACAACTTGGGACTTGGTATGTACCACGCTGAGCCATCGCTACAGGAGGTGACAGACATACCTAGATGCCCTGATGTTCACCTAACACAAGTCCATGTGTCCAACCAAATATCAGTGACCTGACACGAGCTCATGTGTCCAACTAATATTGGTGACCTGAAACGAGCCTATGTGTCCAACCATCTACTGACAAGGTAAATATACCAATACTGGATATCACAAGGATACAGGCTCAATATGCTCATGTATGCAACATACAGTCGTGACATGCTGTATATAAAGACATATAAAACATGGAATCACATAATTCATGCATACTCAATCTGGATATCTTGAATAATACTTCCGTACCTTTCTAAGGAAGATCCTAGAAGCTCCCATCTAGGTCCAAGCCTACCATGCAACACTACAACAAAAATAACCATGCATTACCTAGCATGCCAAACATCACCTACTAGGCTCTAAAAGCCTTAAATAAATTATAGCCTACTCCCTATTTACTATAGGGAACCAAAGCCATACCTTCGTCCGTCGTCAGCCCGCTGATGTCGCATGTGTTGGAAAACTGGCGAGTTCCCAGACCAATTACGATTGATACCCGGTGCAGCGGAAGTTTAAAAATTTTTCATGGAACGTTTCCATGGTATGGGTATCAACCGTTCATCGATTGAATTACGTGTGTGTAAAATTTAAATAACAATTAAATAAATTTTACCTCAAATCTCGCAACGAGATTAATGGACACCAACAGAACAATTCTGCTCTTGTTGTCTCTCCCTGGAACCGATGAACGCCTTCAATCAGGTCCACGAACAGAGGTTTAATCCCTCTGATAGATTGCACTAGAAAATCTATCAGAAGTTTTCTGCGAAGAGATTGAACGAATCTGATTCGTTATTCCTTACTGCGATTCAAAATCACAGACCGGAATTTTCTCGGGCAGAGCAAAGGGAGGGGACGGCCGATCGGTTTTGAGAGGGTATAGGGTTTTCGAAATTTGCTCTCAAAATTTATGACCTGTTGTGTCTAATTTCTGTACTGAAATAACTTATTTATAATGCAGGCCACTAACACCTTAGGGCCCATTAGTCATAAGCTGGGGCCCGACAAGCAAAGCCCGCTCGTTCAGAAATTAATATAAAATTCATCGTGACTCCGATTGATGAAACGATTTCACCAATGTGCACAGAAACCATTTCTGCACGTTTTAAAGTCAAAATAAATTTTCCTGAATCCGAATTCAGTGGTTTCCAAAAATGTCCATCCCTATGTCATTTTAGGAAATCCTACTCCCTTACTCTTATTTAAGAAGTCCAACTCCTTAGTTCATTAAATTTAACTCTTTAAATTTAACTATCTCAACGGGGATTAAAACTCCATTACACTGTGTGACCCTCAATGGTTCAGGGATACAGCTAGCCGTGGGCTCACAACTCCTTGTGACTCGGAACAACACTTTCCGACTTGCCCAACGAATCATGGTAAAGCGCCTAGCAACATCGCCCCATGATTCCTAGGTATCACTGATAGTGCCTACAAGAACCAGTAGATTTTGGTTAGCGTACCGTACGGTCCTTCATCCATATATCCCGATCGAATCAACAACCATTGGTATATCGAGAGTCGCTCAAGATTCGATAACTATGCAATGCATCTTGAAGATCAAATTAGTGACATCGCATGTGCTACTAAGAAACCATTTCTTAAATCACATCAAGTACTCTGGCCAGAGATTTGTCACACTAATATCTCCTCAGATCGCATAGGATATCCACACTCGCAAGTATGTGGTGAATCCTTGACAACAATGCATTGACTCCTATGTGTCGTAACTGTACCCAATCTCGACACCTGATGACCCCTCAGAGTCGGTAAACGAGTCAAAGCACAGTACTAGCATATAGAGTCTCCATGATGTTTCAAGTCGTAAGGACTAATGGTGTACAACCAAAACCGCGGACTTTATCCACTCGATAAGTGATAACCACTTGGAAAGTCCGGATAGGGTAGTTCGACTATTCATCCTATGAATATCCATTTGCATGCTTCGAACATCTCCATGTTCCCTACCAATGAAACGTGGTACTCCGCATCGCAAATGCTAGTCTCAAACTCGAGCGATCCTTATCCTTATTATCGGACGGCTCAATCGACTAGGAACGGTTTTAGAATATACAGTGACTATAAGATGTATTTCATGATAGACATCTCCATGTTCTACCACATCTTACATACACTATAGTATATTCAAGGTCTTTATCAAAACAACAATAGTATATCATAATATAACAATATGAAGTAATATAAAGTCATTGCCATAAAAGTGTAAATAATATTAAACAAAAGATTGTTTATACAAAGAGTCAACAAAGCCCATAGCCACACAGTTGGCTCACTGGGCACCCACTCTTACAGCATGCCCCAGAGCCTAGGCATAGCCTAGCTACGACCCCTGGACGCCTCGCCAGAGCTCCGCCGCCTGGCTGCTACTGCGGACACTGTCCGCTATAAAAATACTATTTCCTACTCCAACTCTAAAAGAAAGAGTCCCAAAGCCCTTAAATAGAGCGATTACCGGGAGAGGAGAGGAAATTTGATCTTCAAAATTAGGAATTTGGACCCCTATTTATAGGCGAAGTTCGGACGGTCCGAACTGCCACTTGTCCAAGACTTTTAGAAACCTGGACCCTGCGGAGTTCGTACAACCCGAACTGGTTCGGAGGGCCGGAACTGGTCCGTGTGCTCCGAACTCTTTTGGTCCTTCCGAAGTCATTTTTGGACCCCCGGGACCTACCCCACCATTTTCGGACGTTCCGGATCTGATTTTCCACTTATTTTCACCAAATACGGACTCCTTAAACATGTTTTTAAACTTTTAAAATTATATGTCATTTTCTAACATGTTTAAAATCACTTAATCTTGTAAAATGGAACCGGGCTACTACTGTAGTAACCCGTATCCAGAATTGACGATTAATGAGTAATTAATCGTGTAATCATGTTTAGATTAAGTAAAACATGATTAAGGAAATTCCAAATGGGTTAACAGAGTCCAGAAATGGATTCAGGACACTCGAAAATAGCCGGGAAGGTCCCGAGGATTCGGAGGGTTCGGAAGCTCCGAACCAAGTCAGGAGGATCCGAACTGGATCGGAGGATCCGAACTCAGGATCGGAGGCTCCGAAGTGGATCGAAAGCTCCGTCGGTAAGATCGGACGTTCCGATCGGGACCAGGGCACATGTCATCGCTTACGCCAGCAAGGTGACATCATGGCTGACGTAATATTGGGCGATCGGACGCTCCGAAGACGGGATCGGAGGTTCCGATCGTGTTCGGACGTTCCGAACCGGGTTCGGAGGCTCCGAACTCCGTCTATAAATATGGGGCCAAGATTTCATTTCAAAGTGCACCTTTCCCTCTCTTCTCTCTGATTCCTAAGCCTTCTAACTCAGATCTAGGGAGTTCTAGGCATCCTATTGGGAATCCGAAAGTGGCATAGCGATCCCGATGTAGAGGCGAAGATGTGCCAAAGTTTTGAGGCAATTGTCATCAGCGGGCTGACGAGGGACGCAGGTATAGCTATGGTCTCATTAAATTATTTAGGAGTATGAAATAGCTTAGTTAAGGCTTTTCGAGCTTAATTATTGATGCATGGGTATTTGCATTGTAGAGCTGATATAGGCTTGGAACCTAGAGTGGGACTGCTAGGAACTGCCTGTAGAAAGGTACGTAAGTACAGACTGAGATAGCCAGCGGGTTTGCATGCTTATATGTTGCATTTATGTGTCATATTATTATGCAGCATGTGCATATCATATTGTGCCTGTCCATCTTGTGAGATGAGCCATGTAGGGCCGCTCAGCCCTGTCTGGACGGGTGATGTCTAGTGCCCAGTGACTGACGGGTCATGGGTAGTTAGCATCTGGGGACACAGTCCACGTCCTATAGGAATGAGCAGTGTCGACAGGGTTTGCTCCCCGGGTTGTACCACTCATATCCTAGGAGCCATTACTGAGCAGTTATATATAGTTATCCCAGATATGGATACCCTATCATTTGCACGCATCATATTTGTATGTTTTACCCAGTGCTTTCGTATTGAGCTTAGAGCTCACATTCAGTCTTTTCTGTGTATCTGGACACCTCATTCGACGGGGCAGGTGTAGGTGCAGGATTGAGCACCAGGAGCTTGGAGTAGCCAGTGACCAGTGAAGACAGCAGGATTAGCTGTAGGTTTTGCCTTTAGGCTATTTATTCGATTTGGTTGTATCAATCGAATTGGTTTAACCGGTTGTATTCTGCTGGTCTGTTTTTATTTAAATCTTCCGCAACGATTTATTTTATGCATGTTTAATTATGCTCTTAAACTATGATTAGGTAGTGGATCCGGGTAGGGCCACTACATTTATTGGTATCAGAGCATATGCATGCAAGAGACTTGAGATATAGTAATGAGACTTTGGGTTTTCCTTATAGGATAGATGAGACCTTGGAAGAGGTGATGATGCGGCAATTAGTTTGCCCAGAGACTATCGTCATTGGCCGGATTTCTGAAGATTTGGCTTATGGGATTCCAGCAAGTGCGGACAGGAGTGATGGATCGTGTCCGAGTTTTCAAGACTTCTACTAATGTGGATCCTAGTTTTGGATCGAGTACCGGATGCTAGAGGCAGTGGCAGAGCATTGGATGGGACACACTTGATGCTTGCATCTGTTTCGTCCATACCATGACACTACTCTGAAGATTCTCCACTAGTAGTTGGAGAGATTGTCAGATAGACCTTCACCAGAGAATGCCTCGAGTACCTAAAGCATGACAGGTTTCGAGCGTGAGGTCTTTAACCTCATGCAGAACATGGTTTTGCTGGTATGCTTGTATTGATGCTTTCGATAGGCACACGGGAAACTTCATGTTCAAAAGCATGATATGAATACAAGAAGAACACTAATGGTAGATCGTGAGCAGAAGGGGTCGACTGACATGCAATGACGCAGAGCATAGCTGGTTAGCTATCACGAGCCATTTCTCCGGAGTTCTTCGTAGGAGGACATGTAGAGAGACTTGGTCGGGAGTATGCTTGTATCGATGCGTGTGTCTATTAGAAGCTTCATGCTCAAGAAACGAAGACTAGTACGATGATTTAAATATTGTATCGTTGTAGTCGTAAACATTATTTTAGTTGTAATGAATCATCATACTAAGGTTCTATCATTTCTAGTTCGATTGTACATTTCATTGTATTTTGAATACTGTATATATTACATTTGATTGTAATTGAGAAATTGTATATAAATGGAAGCAATGATACATGTTTTATTTATCCAGCAATTCGTGAATGATTGCGAGTGATTTTTCTAGGATTGGCATTGTTTTAGTTGATTAGTGTTCAACTGCTGTAGCTCATGGGATTTGAGTGGGCCGACTGTGACTGTTTGACTTGTGGTTAGTCTAGGTGTTTTCCTAGGATTGACCTAGTTAGTCGGTGGACTAAGTTAGTGCCAGCGATGAGTGGACTCATCTGGAGGCATTAAGGGTATTGTTCGGTTTAGAACATTTGGATTTTGTTCTAGGTTGTTTCTTGGAACAGTAGGCTGTCTGACCTTTGTTAGGTTGAGGCTTGTGATGATGGGTTTTTCATCAGGATGTCAGGTCCAGTATATGCCAAGAGTTGTGGACTATGACCAGGACTAGACGTGATGGGGCGCGACCCTATGCCAGTAATGCTCTGGGAGTCCTTGTACTTCAGAGGTTATCTGGCAGCTTTATGCTTCAGGATTGGCGGTGGGAAGGCTACTCAGTCTAGGGATTTGGTGATAGTCACGACGAGGTATGACCTTGGATTCGATATCAGGTTTGATATCGATGGTACGATATCGTCTGGTGAGCCAGAGATATACATTGAGTTTTTTGCTATGGGAACCAGTCATGGAGGGATTTCCTTGACGAGTGTGTACCTTGAGTAGATAAGTATTAACCTTTGGGTTATTGCTAGACATGTGGATCTAGTAGGTGGACGGATTTCTACAAGCGATGGCTATGGGTTGTCATCAAAATTGTGGTTAGAATTTCCTTGTGATAGGAATTATCCAAGATAATGGATGGAATGTTGTTTTAAGACTTCAACTCGAATACGAGGACTACTCCTTGATAATTGGCTTCACCAGTATTGGATTATATCAGATGTTGATTATTGTGCAGAGCTATCTGAGATATGAGGGAAGCGTGGCCTATACCCAGTGAAACCTTGGTGGTTGTCCAGGTGGGTTATTGAGGTAAGCTACCTTAGTCTTGAACTGTTGCACAATCTTAACAAGGGATATGATCAGGAGAGTGTTTGAAGATTGTGGAAATCTTTAGGATTCTTTAGTTATTCTTCTTGGACTTGACAAGCCGTGATGTTCATTCTGAATGAACGAGGTAAGATTAGTGAGTCCAGTGGTGGCGCTAAGTACTGTCTGATATTTTCAGAGGTTGAGCGTAGGATTTTCCATGGGATGGAATGGGCTTAGTTGATGTTTGCCTTGGGTAAACAAGACAACGATTAGTAGTGCTAAGGTGGCACGAGATCTTTGCTAGTGACTACTAGTGGTTATTGGGTAATTCTGTCGGAATTAAGATGATTAAGTTCAGAATACGAAGCAGCGGTAAGTAGTTCTGAAAAGGCGCAGGACTTGTGCCAAGTAAACTACTTATGTACTGTGATCTGACACCGTTTGGAAAGGGTTCTTTGTGGCAGCTGAGTCATAATTATTGATCGAGCCATGTAGGTTGGATGATCAGTGGTGGCTTGATCTGATAAGTGCGAGCTTAAGTAAATCGACAAATTCGATTGGTTGAGCCAATCAGGATTGATCAGGACGTAGCAATTAAGAAATACTTGGGGATAGTATTTTGTCGAGTAATGCTTATGGGATGAGTACTGAATACCATCTCAGAGAAATCGGAGATTTGAGTTATTTAGTCTCAATGATTGCCAGAGATGAATCTTCGGGGATTGCTGTAATCGGGAACGATTGCGAGTGGACTTGTATGATCAAGTTAGATGCTAACTTGACAGTGGAGACAAGCAAAGGAGTTGGTAGTGTTGGAAAACTGGCGAGTTCCCAGACCAATTACGATTGATACCCGGTGCAGCGGAAGTTTAAAAATTTTTTCATGGAACGTTTCCATGGTATGGGTATCAACCGTTCATCGATTGAATTACGTGTGTGTAAAATTTAAATAACAATTAAATAAATTTTACCTCAAATCTCGCAACGAGATTAATGGACACCAACAGAACAATTCTGCTCTTGTTGTCTCTCCCTGGAACCGATGAACGCCTTCAATCAGGTCCACGAACAGAGGTTTAATCCCTCTGATAGATTGCACTAGAAAATCTATCAGAAGTTTTCTGCGAAGAGATTGAACGAATCTGATTCGTTATTCCTTACTGCGATTCAAAATCACAGACCGGAATTTTCTCGGGCAGAGCAAAGGGAGGGGACGGCCGATCGGTTTTGAGAGGGTCTAGGGTTCGAAATTTTGCTCTCAAAATAATGACCTGTTGTGTGTAATTTCTGTACTGAAATAACTTATTTATAATGCAGGCCACTAACACCTTAGGGCCCATTAGTCATAAGCTGGGGCCCGACAAGCAAAGCCCGCTCGTTCAGAAATTAATATAAAATTCATCGTGACTCCGATTGATGAAACGATTTCACCAATGTGCACAGAAACCATTTCTGCACGTTTTAAAGTCAAAATAAATTTTCTGAATCCGAATTCAGTGGTTTCCAAAAATGTCCATCCCTATGTCATTTTAGGAAATCCTACTCCCTTACTCTTATTTAAGAAGTCCAACTCCTTAGTTCATTAAATTTAACTCTTTAAATTTAACTATCTCAACGGGGATTAAAACTCCATTACACTGTGTGACCCTCAATGGTTCAGGGATACAGCTAGCCGTGGGCTCACAACTCCTTGTGACTCGGAACAACACTTTCCGACTTGCCCAACGAATCATGGTAAAGCGCCTAGCAACATCGCCCCATGATTCCCTAGGTATCACTGATAGTGCCTACAAGAACCAGTAGATTTTGGTTAACGTACAGTACGGTCCCTTCATCCATATATCCCGATCGAATCAACAACCATTGGTATATCGAGAGTCGCTCAAGATTCGATAACTATGCAATACATCTTGAAGATCAAATTAGTGACATCGCATGTGCTACTAAGAAACCATTTCTTAAATCACATCATGTACTCTGGCCAGAGATTTGTCACACTAATATCTCCTCAGATCGCATAGGATATCCACACTCGCAAGTATGTGGTGAATCCTTGACAACAATGCATTGACTCCTATATGTGTCGTAACTATACCCAATCTCGACACCTGATGACCCCCATAGAGTCGGTAAACGAGTCAAAGCACAGCACTAGCATATAGAGTCTCCATGATGTTTCAAGTCGTAAGGACTAATGGTGTACAACCAAAACCGCGGACTTTATCCACTCGATAAGTGATAACCACTTGGAAAGTCCGGATAGGGTAGTTCGACTATTCATCCATATGAATATCCATTTGCATGCTTCGAACATCTCCATGTTCCCTACCAATGAAACGTGGTACTCCGCATCGCAAATGCTAGTCTCAAACTCGAGCGATCCTTATCCTTATTATCGGACGGCTCAATCGACTAGGAACGGTTTTTAGAATATACAGTGACTATAAGATGTATTTCATGATAGACATCTCCATGTTCTACCACATCTTACATACACTATAGTATATTCAAGGTCTTTATCAAAACAACAATAGTATATCACAATATAACAATATGAAGTAATATAAAGTCATTGCCATTAAAAGTGTAAATAATATTAAACAAAAGATTGTTTATACAAAGAGTCATCAAAGCCCTTAGCCACAAGTTGGCTCACCGGGCACCCACTCTTTCAATCTCCCACTTGCCCTATAGCCAACTAGTCATACTACGTAGACCCATTGCTTCGCGATGTTTGTCAAACAATGGTCCTGGCAAAGGCTTAGTAAGTGGATCAGCGATATTGTCTGCAGAGGCCACTCGTTCGACACTGATGTCTCCTCTTTCCACAATCTCCCGGATTATGTGGTATTTCCTCAGTACGTGTTTGGATCTTTGATGAGACCTTGGTTCCTTTGCTTGAGCAACGGCACCCGTGTTGTCGCAGTACACCGGGACTGGACCAACAAATTCAGGAATGACGCCCAACTCTTGGACGAAATTCCTCATCCAAACGGCCTCTTTAGCAGCAGCTGATGCTGCAATGTATTCAGCCTCAGTGGTGGAATCCGCTGTGGTGTCCTGCTTGGAACTCTTCCAAGAGACAGCACCGCCATTGAGCATGAACACAAATCCAGAGGTTGACTTCGAGTCATCCACATCACTTTGGAAGCTAGAGTCGGTATAGCCTTCCAGTTTGAGTTCTCGTCCTCCATAAACCATGAACATATTCTTAGTCCTTCGCAAGTACTTAAGAATGTCCTTCACGGCTTTCCAATGCATCTGACCAGGATTAGACTGATATCTGCTCGTGACACTCAGAGCAAATGCTACATCCGGTCTGGTAGATATCATCCCATACATGATACTACCTATAGCTGACGCATATGGTACATGTGTCATATTCTCTATCTCTGCATCAGTCTTGGGACACATAGACTTGGATAGAGAAACTCCATGACACATGGGTAGATGTCCTCTCTTGGACCCATCCATTGAAAACCGTTTCAATATGGTATCGATGTAGGTTGATTGAGTGAGTCCTATCATTCTCTTAGATCTATCCCTATAGATCTGTATCCCAAGAATGTAGGATGCCTCACCAAATCCTTCATCGAAAATCTACCTGATAACCATATCTTTGTTGACTGCAACATCCCTACCTCATTCCCAATGAGTAGGATGTCATCAACATAAAGTACTAAGAATGTCACCGCATCCTTAACTACTTTCTTGTACACGCAAGGTTCCTCCGGGTTCTTGATGAAACCCAAAGTCTTTAATTGTTTCATCAAATTTCTGGTTCCAACTTCTTGATGCTTGTTTTAGACCATAAATTGATCTCTGAAGCTTGCATACCTTATGCTCGCTTCCATGGATGTGTACCCCTCAGGCTGCTTCATATAGATTTCTTCCTTAATGTCTCCATTAAGAAAAGCAGTCTTCACATCCATTTGCCATATCTCATAGTCATACCATGCAGCTATGGCAATAAGGATTCTTATGGACTTGAACATTGCAACTGGTGAAAAGGTTTCGTCATAGTCAACTCCTTGCCTTTGAGTATAACCTTTAGCCACCAATCGCGCCTTGTAGGTCAATACCTTACCATCAGGCCCAAGCTTTCTTTTGTAGATCCATTTACACCCTATTGGAACAATTCCATTGGGAGGATCCACTAAAGTCCAGACTTGGTTAGTATGCATCGAATCCAATTCTGATTGCATAGCTTCAAGCCATAAATTCGAATCCGCATCAGAAATTGCTTCCTTGAAGCTTCTTGGATCACATCCAATGTCGGGTTCATCTTGACCCTCTTCAAGAAGAAGACCATATCGAACTGGAGGTCTAGAAGTCCTCTCGGATCTTCTAGGTGCAGGCGTGTCCAGCAATGGTTCCTGAGGTGTGGGATCGTTATTTTGTATTTCGGGTTCTTCTCGAACTTCTTCGAGTTCCATCATCTCGCCTTTCTTATCCAATAAGAACTCCTTCTCCAAGAAGGTGGCATTCCGTGAAACAAACACCTTTGTTTCAGCAGGATAATAGAAATAATATCCGATTGAATTCTTCGGATACCCACAAAATAACACAAGCTGGATCGACTATCCAACTTATCTCCCACTGTCCGCTTCACGTAAGCTGGACATCCCCAAATCCTCAAGTACGAATACTTAGGAGCTTTGCCATTCCATAACTCGTATGGTGTTTTGTCCACTGCTTTAGTGTGGACGTTGTTCAACAACAATACCGCCGTTTCAAGCGCATAGCCCCAAAACGAAGGTGGAAGCTCAGTGAAGCTCATCATAGATCGAACCATGTCCAACAAAGTTCGATTACGACGCTCCGATACACCATTAAGCTGTGGTGTCATAGGAGGAGTCCACTGAGAGAGAATCTCATTCTCTTTCAGATAGTCCAAAAACTCGGTACTCAAGTATTCTCCACCTCGATCCGATCGAAGTGCTTTAATACTTTTACCTAGCTTGTTTTCTACTTCAGCCTTGAATTCTTTGAACTTTTCAAATGCTTCAGACTTATATTTCATTAAATATAAATACCCATACCTAGAATAATCATCAGTAAAGGTAATGAAGTAGGTGTGGCCATGTTGAGTCCCTACTCTAAATGGACCACAAACATCTGTATGGATCAAATCCAACAGATTTTGACTACGTTCAGGCTTCCCCTTAAAAGGAGATTTAGTCATTTTCCCTTTTAGGCAGGATTCACAAGTAGGTAGAGAGTTAATATCAGACATATCAAACATGCCCTCTCCCACTAGCTTGTTCATCCTCCTTGAGGAAATATGACCTAGTCTAGCGTGCCAAAGGTTTGCCGGGTTTTGACTATCGATTTTCCTTTTGTTTGTTGTTGCCGGTTTGTCAATACAATTCACTGGAACGTCTTTTAGTTTTAAATTGTATAGATCGTTTTCAAGTTGTCCATTTCCAATTTAAACATTCATTCTTGTAAATATTGCAAATCTCATTCACAAAATTGCAAGAATAACCATCTCTATCTAGCATAGAAACAGAAATAATGTTTTAATTAAATCTGGAACAAATAAAACATCTATCAAAAGTAACTTAAAACCGTTCTGCAAAAATAAATATTTCCCATAGCTATGGATTTAACTCTGGAACCATTCCCGAGCCTTGACTGGGTCTCACCCATCCTTAGCCTATTACTTCTTATCATCATTTGCAACTCATTGCAAATATGTGATCTACATCTGGTATCCAATACCCAAGAAGTAGTATTAAAAATATTTATTTCAATGTATAACATACCCTTTGCAGTTCGCAACTGCTCGAGGTATTCCTTGCAGTTACGTTTCCAATAACCGGGTTTCTTGCAGTGATGGCAAACTTGTTTAGACTTGTCCAATTTTGTATGTAACATTTTGCCTTGAGATCATGGTCCAACCATTTCTCTAGTTACATCAGCCGGGGCTGTTTTCGGAGAAGCCTTTTCTAACACTTAGAAATTCTTTTTCCGAACTTAGGACAATCTTAACTTATGGAATCATTCTGGATTGTTTGCGTCAATGAGTTTGTTTTGTTGGAGAACAGAAACATGTGGATTACTGAGATAAAACAGACAATTATCGATGATTGTTTAAATAATTTACTAAGACATAAAATTGGCGAATTTTATTTTATGAATCTCACTCCCACTATTTTATCGATTTCACCACCCTCTAGTGAAAACGGGAAACTTTTTCCTTAGTGAGAACATGGAGTCCAATTGACAAACTTATGGTCCCGAATAATATCAGCCAACCATAATTCTCAAAAGGTAGAGCCCAATTGCTTCCAAAGCAACCCCCATGTATTTACCTCATGTCCAATAAGGGCCCAATAATATGACGCCGTTTAAAGTGACATGTCAAGATGACCCATCAATATTAAGTTGTGATGGACGGTCGCCATGTGGATCCCCCAATAATATGAGCCGATCCCATGGGAGTTCCACCCAACTTACAACATTTGTCGATCCAATGTACAGCTTTCCGACGGACGGGCCCCCCCAATAATATGAGCCGGACCGTATCCGCGGGTAGCATCACATACATTGACCGTTGATGGAAGGTAGGAACATTTAAACAATATTTAAATTTCCTTTATTTATCTTGATATTAATTTTAAATCATATTTAAAATGAGGGATTTTTATTTATAAAAATATTTGTCTCATCATATTTAATTTATTGCATGCATTGCCGGATTCACGCAATTTATGTCTAAACATGCATACAATCATAATATCACATATTATATAGGATGATCGATTCCATTTCTAATTGACCCGTGGTTGCCAATCACGGGTCTTAGTCCAATCCTAGGTAATATGCAGTATGCAAATGCAATCCTATTACATATGCTTCCAATTTACATTTCTTCAGTCTTCATTGTCTGCTGGGCCCACCATCTTCAAATCTTGATCTCCCACTAAATCTAATGTATTTACAATTAAATAACAATGACAAGTAGGGGATACATTTTTAGGGGGTGGGAACGGGCTATAAACCAAGCCACTTTTATTACATATGACATTCATATCGGGCCATAAACCAGGCCCATTAATAAAACCAACAACAATAAAGACAAAATGTAAATTTCCTACATACACCTACAAAATTGGTCATGGCAATCGATCATCCTTATCCAATAACATTTAATTCAAAATTAATTTATTGGATAACATGCTGTGGCAATTCAAATTTAAACAAGATAAAATCATATTTTATATATAAAATCACATTTCACATATAAAATCATATTTTATCTCCATATCAAATAAAATCATATTTTATCTATAAAATCCAATTTTACAAATAAAATCATATTTTATCTAATATATCATAAGATCATATCTTATCATCAATTGTACCAAAATAATTGATTTCAAAATTCAATTTACGGATAAAATATTAAAATTTTCCAAAAATTCAAATTTATCCAAAATCAATTTTAAAATTTACGGACTCGAACAATTCGATCCGAAATCTCGTGAACCAATCAAAAACAATTTTTGATCGGACCAAAAATAAAATTTTAAATATTAAAATTAAAAAATATAATTTTTCCCGCGGGCCGCCCGGGACACTCCCGGGCCGGCCCGCACCCGGGGCGCGGGCCGGGGCAGCCCGGCTGCCCCCTTAGGGCAGCGCCTGGCGCCGCCCTGGGCGGCGCCGAGCGCCGCCCCTGGGCAGCGCCGAGCGCTGCCCTGCGCAGCGCCCAGCGCTGCGCTGGGCAGCGCACAGCGCTGCCCTGGGCGGCGCCGTGCGCCGCCCTGGGCGGCGACGGTCGCCGCCCTGGGCGGCGCCGTGCGCCCCCTTTGGGCGGCGCCGTGCGCCGCCCGGGGCAGCAACAATTGCTGCCCCACCGGGCAGCGATCCAATCGCTGCCCGGGTTTTGCCCCGAAAAATTTTTTTTATTAAAAATATTTATTTTGTTTCATAAACCGAGACTCAAAAATTTTGTACAATTGATTAATTCAATCGATTGATCTGAGCAACCTGGCTCTGATACCACTGTTGGAAAACTGGCGAGTTCCCAGACCAATTACGATTGATACCCGGTGCAGCGGAAGTTTAAAAATTTTTTCATGGAACGTTTCCATGGTATGGGTATCAACCGTTCATCGATTGAATTACGTGTGTGTAAAATTTAAATAACAATTAAATAAATTTTACCTCAAATCTCGCAACGAGATTAATGGACACCAACAGAACAATTCTGCTCTTGTTGTCTCTCCCTGGAACCGATGAACGCCTTCAATCAGGTCCACGAACAGAGGTTTAATCCCTCTGATAGATTGCACTAGAAAATCTATCAGAAGTTTTCTGCGAAGAGATTGAACGAATCTGATTCGTTATTCCTTACTGCGATTCAAAATCACAGACCGGAATTTTTCTCGGGCAGAGCAAAGGGAGGGGACGGCCGATCGGTTTTGAGAGGGTCTAGGGTTCGAAATTTTGCTCTCAAAATAATGACCTGTTGTGTGTAATTTCTGTACTGAAATAACTTATTTATAATGCAGGCCACTAACACCTTAGGGCCCATTAGTCATAAGCTGGGGCCCGACAAGCAAAGCCCGCTCGTTCAGAAATTAATATAAAATTCATCGTGACTCCGATTGATGAAACGATTTCACCAATGTGCACAGAAACCATTTCTGCACGTTTTAAAGTCAAAATAAATTTTCCTGAATCCGAATTCAGTGGTTTCCAAAAATGTCCATCCCTATGTCATTTTAGGAAATCCTACTCCCTTACTCTTATTTAAGAAGTCCAACTCCTTAGTTCATTAAATTTAACTCTTTAAATTTAACTATCTCAACGGGGATTAAAACTCCATTACACTGTGTGACCCTCAATGGTTCAGGGATACAGCTAGCCGTGGGCTCACAACTCCTTGTGACTCGGAACAACACTTTCCGACTTGCCCAACGAATCATGGTAAAGCGCCTAGCAACATCGCCCCATGATTCCCTAGGTATCACTGATAGTGCCTACAAGAACCAGTAGATTTTGGTTAACGTACAGTACGGTCCCTTCATCCATATATCCCGATCGAATCAACAACCATTGGTATATCGAGAGTCGCTCAAGATTCGATAACTATGCAATACATCTTGAAGATCAAATTAGTGACATCGCATGTGCTACTAAGAAACCATTTCTTAAATCACATCAAGTACTCTGGCCAGAGATTTGTCACACTAATATCTCCTCAGATCGCATAGGATATCCACACTCGCAAGTATGTGGTGAATCCTTGACAACAATGCATTGACTCCTATATGTGTCGTAACTATACCCAATCTCGACACCTGATGACCCCCATAGAGTCGGTAAACGAGTCAAAGCACAGCACTAGCATATAGAGTCTCCATGATGTTTCAAGTCGTAAGGACTAATGGTGTACAACCAAAACCGCGGACTTTATCCACTCGATAAGTGATAACCACTTGGAAAGTCCGGATAGGGTAGTTCGACTATTCATCCTATGAATATCCATTTGCATGCTTCGAACATCTCCATGTTCCCTACCAATGAAACGTGGTACTCCGCATCGCAAATGCTAGTCTCAAACTCGAGCGATCCTTATCCTTATTATCGGACGGCTCAATCGACTAGGAACGGTTTTAGAATATACAGTGACTATAAGATGTATTTCATGATAGACATCTCCATGTTCTACCACATCTTACATACACTATAGTATATTCAAGGTCTTTATCAAAACAACAATAGTATATCATAATATAACAATATGAAGTAATATAAAGTCATTGCCATAAAAGTGTAAATAATATTAAACAAAAGATTGTTTATACAAAGAGTCAACAAAGCCCATAGCCACACAGTTGGCTCACTGGGCACCCACTCTTACAGGTAGTTTCCGGTATGGTGCATTCTTGTTAAGAAGGAAGCTAATATTGATCCAATCAATTTCTTAGTGAGAGCATCTATGTGTACCGTTGTGTTTGGATCCGACGAGTAGTTAGAAATGCTAATGGACATTATCAAGGAATGTTAGTTGTCTAATCGTGAGGTATGACATTAGCCGGGGTCTAATTCTCGAGATCTAGTAGGATGTGTCACTAGTCTTCTAGCGTGTGATGAACGATGTCTCTGAAATGACAGAGATAGTAGAATTTTGACTTAGTAGCCAACAAGATTGTTGTGGGAATTGAAGATTTCGCAAGATAGCGATGAAGCAGCTTGTTCTTTCCAGTCGACAAGCCACATCCGTGCAGACTGTTTGTCAAGGATATTGCGTTTCAGCAATGACAACAGTCAGGGGTGTTGTGTGACAAGTTACTTCGAGCACAAGTATTTTCCAGGATCTTTATGATTTGACCTTGGGAGGTTGGTATGAGCTGATGGTATTATCAGAGACTCTGAGTTGAGTTATACCAGGTGCAATGACTGTCGAGTTTCAATACGGAATAGGAAGCGTTTCCATATGTTTGTGCACTGTGAAATGTCCCAGTCGAGCATATTGGTGGGAGCTTGCCTTAGTCTTGATGTGTGTACAGTGATTGCGAGTATGTATAACTAACCAGAGGATGTCCAACGATTGAGATTCATGGGTGAATAACCTATGGTTGAGACGATGTAGATCATCAGAGGTGTAATGACTTCTATTGCAATGTATGCGTGATTTCGCAGGCCAATGGCTAGGAGATGACGTAGCGTCATGAATTGCAAGTGATGATAGTTATCATCAGGGCACAGTGTTGAGGTTATACTAAGAAACATGGACAACAAAATGTACTAGACATGATGGTTTAAGTTCCCAGTATTCCTTGGGAAGCCGGCTGTGCTTCAGGGAGAGTGGGGAGAGTAACCAGTCTAGGGAACATTGTGAACAGTTACATTGAAGTATAGACTTGAGTCCACTAGATTATCTTAAAACGAGATTCATGTTAGAATGTGTCAGCACAATGTTAGGATTAGTGTTTTCCTGACTAGAGGTGTTGAGCACCGAGAACTTTTGGAACCACTAGATGGTTAGTTTTGGTTAGTGATTCGACGAATGTCGTAAACCAGTCAAGTTATGACTTGGTCTTCATTAGTCTAAAATTACTTTGGGACGATGATATTGATCAAGCGGGTATGGTATCCTTCATGGTCCGGAAGATTGTGGTCCGAGTGAAAGATGTATCAGTGTTACGATACGCTAGCGCTAAGGAAGTTCGATTTTCGACCAGTAGCGCAGTAATTTTCAGCTGGGAAAATGTTTATGCGGTTCAGCAGTAATGAAACTTGCAGAGAATTCGACGGGAGTCTGAGCGTGTCGGAGGATATTTCGACCAGACACTCGAGCAAGGGTTTCTTGAACGTTCTCGAGGTCTTACCCTAGATTTCGAGGACGAAATCTTTTAAGGGGGGGAGAATGTAGTAACCCGTATCCAGAATTGACGATTAATGAGTAATTAATCATGTAATCATGTTTAGATTAAGTAAAACATGATTAAGAAAATTCCAAATGGGTTAATAGAGTCCAGAAATGGATTCAGGACACTCGAAAATAGCCGGGAAGGTCCCGAGGATCCGGAGGGTTCGGAAGCTCTGAACCAAGTCAGGAGGCTCCGAACTGGATCGGAGGATCCGAACTCAGGATCGGAGGCTCCGAAGTGGATCGGAAGCTCCGTCGGTAAGATCGGACGTTCCGATCGGGACCAGGGCACATGTCATTTCTTATGTCAGCAAGGTGACATCATGGCTGACGTAATATTGGGCGATCGGACGCTCCGAAGATGGGATCAGAGGTTCCGATCGTGTTCGGATGTTCCGAACCGGGTTCGGAGGCTCCGAATTCCGTCTATAAATAGGGGGCCGAGATTTCATTTCAAAGTGCACCTTTCCCTCTCTTCTCTCTGATTCCTAAGCCTTCTAACTCAGATCTAGGGAGTTCTAGGCATCCTATTGGGAATCCAGAAGTGGCATAGCGATCCCGACGTCGAGGCGAAGATGTGCCTAAGTTTTGAGGCAATTGTCATCAGCGGGCTGACAACGGACGCAGGTATAGCTATGGTCTCCTTAAATTATTTAGGAGTATGCAATAGCTTAGTTAAGACTTTTAGAGCTTAATTATTGATGCATGGGTATTTGCATTGTAGAGCTGATATAGGCTTGGAACCTAGAGTGGGACTGCTAGGAACTGCCTGTAGAAAGGTACGTAAGTACAGACTGAGATAGCCAGCGGGTTTGCATGCTTATATGTTGCATTTATGTGTTATATTATTATGCAACATGTGCATATCATATTGTGTCTGTCCATCTTGTGAGATG
Organism: Henckelia pumila; assembly: GCF_033568475.1. Classification (NCBI taxonomy): domain Eukaryota; kingdom Viridiplantae; phylum Streptophyta; class Magnoliopsida; order Lamiales; family Gesneriaceae; genus Henckelia; species Henckelia pumila. Next base: position 43,857,719 of record NC_133120.1, read on the forward strand.
AGCCATGTAGGGCCGCTCAGCCCTGTCTGGACGGGTGATGTCTAGTGCCCAGTGACTGACGGGTCATGGGTAGTTAGCATCTGGGGACACAGTCCACGTCCTATAGGAATGAGCAGTGTCGACAGGGTTTGCTCCCCGGGTTGTACCACTCATATCCTAGGAGCCATTACTGAGCAGTTATATACAGTTATCCCAGATATGGATACCCTATCATTTGCACGCATCATATTTGTATGTTTTACCCAGTGCTTTCGTATTGAGCTTAGAGCTCACGTTCAGTCTTTTCTGTGTATCTGGACACCCCATTCGACGGGGCAGGTGTAGGTGCAGGATTGAGCACCAGGAGCTTGGAGTAGCCAGTGACCAGTGAAGACAACAGGATTAGCTGTAGGTTTTGCCTTTAGGCTATTTATTCGATTTGGTTGTATCAATCGAATTGGTTTAACCGATTGTATTCTGCCGGTCTGTTTTTATTTAAATCTTCTGCAGCGATTTATTTTATGCATGTTTAATTATGCTCTTAAACTCTGATTAGGTAGTGGATCCGGGTAGGGTCACTACAACTACATTCTCCCCCTACTTAAGATATTTCGTCCTCGAACAATCTTAAGTACAGAATGCAGTAAAATACTGAATAAACATATTTTTATTCAAATGATTCATTTTACAAGTTACAATCTGAAAATACAACAATTCAAAATAGCTCTGGATAATCTGTACGCATACGAATCTCAAGTTCCCAAGTGGCCTCCTCAGTGCCTCAGCGCTGCCACTAAACTAGAACAAGAGGAATGGTTCTGTTGCGTAACATATTATCCTTATGACCTATGACACGCAAAGGTCTCTCTACATATGTCAAATCCGTATCCAACTTTAACTCAGACGGCTGTAAGATATGAGAATCATCTACCACATACCATCGCAAAAGTGAAACATGAAACACGTCGTGGATACTAGACAAATACGGCGGTAAAGTCAACCTATAAGCTAGATATCCAACACTTTCCAGTAACTCGAATGGACCCATGTACCTAGGAGATATCTTACTCTTGAGACCAAATCTCAAAATTATGTGAATTGGGGAGACTTTCAGGAATACTTTCTCATCCACCTCAAAATACAAAGGTATGCGCTTGACATTCGTATAGCTAGCCTGTCGATCATGTGCAACCTTAATTCTCTTTTTGATCTGCCCAACAATATCAACAGTCTGTTGGACTAACTCTGGTGCCTCTATCTGTCGCTCCCCCACTTCTTCCAAGAACAGTGGAGTACGACATCGTCACCCATACAACGCCTCAAACGGTGCCATCCAAATACTGCGATGGTAAATGTGATTGTACGCGAATTCAATCAATGGCAACTGATCTTGCCATGCTGGACCAAAATACTTAGAACATGCTCGCAACATGTCTTCAAGAGTACGGATCGTGCGCTCTGACCATCCGTCCATCTCTGGGTGATATGTTGTACTCAAGCTAAGAGCAGTACCCATAGCGCACTGAAGACTCCCCCAAAACCTGGACGTAAACCTGGGATCTCGATCGTTGACTATGCTCACAGGCACTCCGTGCAATCGAACAATCTCCTGGATGTACGAACGTGCCATCCTATCAAAACTGTAGTCCCGATTATAAGGAATGAAATGTGCTGAATTGGTGAGTCGGTCCACCACAACCTAGATAGCATCACAATTCCTCGAGCTTACCGGTAAATAGGTCAGGAAGTCCATCATGATCAACTCCCATTTCCACTCAGGAATGGATAAACTGTGAAGCAATCCTCCAGGTTATCGGTGTTCTGCCTTGACCTACTGATACACAAACATATAGAAGCATACTAATACACATTTTTCTTCATTCCTTTCCACCAGAAAGAACCTCAGATGCAAATATTTGTACACCGAAAGGATTCTCATACTTTATGTCTAACACTTGTCATAATACCTGTGACAACGTCGTTGCCCACAATTCTTGATTTCCTGAACCCTTCAGGTTCTCTTCTTGGAAATATCAATACAATTATTCCGTTGATTCACCAATCGATTAGTACAATCTCTAGTTCCAATATATATTGACATCTATCTCATAACTTCAGATAACACCTGAAAATGAGAATACTGCTTATCCTGTCATGGATAATCATTTCTTGTTGAATCCTGACTTGCACTACTGGATGAACAAAACTGTTTCATCACTCTTAGGCAAAGTCCTAAAACCAATACAACCTAGCAAAACCCCTGAATCGATCTCATCAAATCTAACATATCAATGGCCTAACGCATTCAATAGACATCCCGGAAAATTGGTGACAACAATCCCGCTAGACCTGATAACCTTAGATCTCAGCTGCTATCATTTTTCCATGTCTAAACACTTGATGCTATCTTGTTAGTATCCATTAAAATTCAAACGCTTGCTAGATCAATTTCTGACACTGAAGTCCCAGAATTACTGCAAATCATTCCTGAGAACTGAATATCTGAGTACTCTATTCATCTTATCAATCTACCAAAAAGTGAACAATTCCAATCGTTCTTTATGCAAAAGAATATTTAGCTCCCCCATCACGAGGTTATAACATCTATATCTACCTCAGACAAATAGTTGAAAATAGTCACTGGGCACCAAACTTGCACCAGTTTAACTGACCATTTCAAAACATACATGAACACCTAATTGCTCATCTTTCCACTATCCAAAAGAATTCTTATATTGTCGTATTCATGCTGTAACTTAGCAGGCTCATGACATCTGTCAATAGAATCGAGTATCTCTTCAAGGTTATCAAACTGACACCAATTATACTTTAACGTAACTGTTGCAATGATCACAGTTTACGTCTCCTAGTATAAGTCATCCCAGTGTCCTAATAAAACTCATCTTTGCTTAATAACCCATTAATCAAATTCCAATTCTTACAGGAAAACTCACCTAAGTAAACTTATCACTTAGAATTAAAACCTCCTGGTTCTCCCCCAGTATCACGTGCGAGAACTACCCGTACAGAATATTCACTTGTCAAGGAATCCTTTCCAAAACTATTATGTCCATGGAAACCAAAGTCTGTATCTCTGATGAAGTCAGACGATAACTCAAATCCCTTGGAACTAATCTAGTACCAAGTATAATTCCAGAAGACTCAAATAAATCCTGAACATTCTCCTGATAGTTATACCCATTGTTATGACTGTACATACAATGAGACTGAGGTAAGTCTTCCTATAATGTCAAACTGGAACAAAAGAATCCTTCCAGAGTACACCGGCATAAGGTCGCACTTACTATACCATCTCGGAACCCGACAATCAAGAACATCCTGGCATAACTCATCTCTGAGTCTTTGATATTATACAATATTCCTATCTGGACCAAAATCATTGTTCAAGGAAAAATTCTCTGCAGAGGCACAACTCAAATTCCGAGTTTCCAAGCATCTGATAATTAAATCTCGTTGAATATCAATTCAACTAATATCTTGGATTAAATCCCAAAATCACAAATCAAGATAAAAACTTATCTACTCAGAACAATTATTTATCAAAGAAAATCCATTCCAAGACTGTTCTGACAACGAGACATCTGTATCTCTAACAGACGATAACCAAATTTTGATACCACACTTGGTATCTATCAATCTAAGCTACACCTTGTTGTGACTGTTGCCAAAATCCCCAGACTGATTAGCCTCCCCGAATTAGTCCCTGGAGCACAAAGGCCTCCAAAACAACCTCTGAAGTATGAAAACTTCCAAAGTAATACCGACTAAGGGTCGCGCTTTCTCACATCTAGTCCTGATTACAGTCCACAACTCTTGGTATTTCTTAGCCTGTCATCCTGATGAAAATCCATCATCACTAGGTAATCAATCTAAAAATATCAAAACAGCCAACTGTTCTAAGGAAATCCGTCTAGAACAAAAATTCATGCATCCTGATGTATCACATCATCCCTGACAAACAATTGTCTTACTAGAATATTCTAGGTAAAACATCTAGAACTATTCATTGAAAACATGCAAAATCTCAAGTACTCATTATAACAATGATCAATCTTTTATTCAAAATAACCAAGTTAATCTCAAAGATTACAAAACTTGAACCACAAATCCAGGTTCTAATACAATCTTTATTACAATCCCATGTAATACATAACTTAATCAAAAGATTACACTGAAAGATGTACATTACAACAATAACTGAGTACATAATAAACTTAAATCTTTAATACATCTGGTTACAACTGAAATACTATTTACAACAGAATACATTATTTAAACTCCTGTGGAAGTATTTCATTCCGTCTACTGATCTTGAACATGAAGTTTTGCTCAGGTCAGCAGACCTTCTTCATCGCAAGATCTCAAAGATAAATAAAAATACATCCTACTAGAGATGTCCAAAGCTTCCTGAGACATCCTCTTTGTAGGATCTAACGGGGTGGCTTCCTTGGTCGACGCAAAATGGATAACTACATGTCACACATTCCGTTCAACTCGGCGAAGCACCTGGCGTTGAAAACTGGATCTTCTCTTCCAGTTCCATCCTGTTGGAATCCACATAATACGAACTTCTGATGCAAACCTTGGCGATGACGATCTTGGAAAAGTCTATACATCTTGCTATTCCAATTCCTGATACTGCTATCATCATTGAAACCAAATTGAAATCCTACAAAGGATAACCCAAAATCAATACTATGTCCCAAAGAATCTATTGCATGCTCTGATACCATAAATGTAGTTACCCGCACCGTGATCACCTACTAATTAGAACTTAAGCATGCAATTAATCAATAAAATAATCTTAATCAAAGTAACTGCGGAATCTTAAAATAAAATAATACCAGGTAGGCAAAACCTAGTGGCCAACCCTGCTATCCAGCCTTGGTCGCCACCTAACCTCCCTATCTCCGGGAGAACTACCTGCAACTGCCCCATGGAATAGGGCATCCAACCAACAGAAAATAATCGGAAGAGAGCTTAACATGCTCAGTACGAGAGTATGAGTATACACTATTATATGCGCATGAATGCAAATGAACTGGGTATCAAGACACGAGGTCAAGAATATCTCATAGTGAACAACTTGGACTTTGGTATGTACCACGCTGAGTCATCGCTACAGGAGGTGACAGACATACCTAGATGCCCTGATGGTGACCTAACACAAGTCCACGTGTCCAACCAAATATCAGTGACCTGACACGAGCTCATGTGTCCAACTAATATTGGTGACCTAACATAAGCCTATGTGTCCAACCATCTACTGACAAGGTAAATATCCCAATACTGGATATCACAAGTATACAGGCTCAATATGCTCATGTATGCAACATACAGTTGTGACATGCTGTATATAAAGGCATATAAAACATGCAATCACATAATTCATGCAAACACATAATACGTGCATACTCAATCTGGATATCTCGAATAATACTTCCGTACCTTTCTAAGGTAGATCCTAGAAGCTCCCATCTAGGTCCAAGCCTACCATGCAACACTGCAACATAAATAACCATGCATTACCTATCATGCCAAACATCACCTACTAGGCTCTAAAAGCCTTAAATAAACTATAGCCTACTCCCTATTTACTATAGGGAACCAAAGCCATACCTTCGTCCGTCGTCAGCCCACTGATGTCGCATGCCCTAGAGCCTGGGCATTGCCTAGCTACGATCCATGGATGCCTCGCCAGAGCTCCGCCGCCTGGCTGCTACTGCGGACACTGTCTGCTATAAAAATACTATTTCCTACTCCAACTCTTAAAGAAAGAGTCCCGAAGCCCTTAAATAGAGCGATTACCTGGAGAGGAGAGGAAAATTTGATCTTCAAAATGAAGAATTTGGACCCCTATTTATAGGCGAAGTTCGGACGGTTCGAACTTGGTTCGGACGGTCCGAACTGCCACTTGTACGAGCCTTTTAGACACTTGGACCCTGCGGAGTTCGGACGGTCCGAACTCGGGTTCGGACGGCCCGAACTGGTCTGTGTGCTGCGAACTGTTTTGGTCCTTCCGAAGTTATTTTTGGACCCCCGGGACCTACCCCACCATTTTCGGACGTTCCGGATCTGATTTTCCACTTATTTTCACCAAATAAGGACTCCTTAAACATGTTTTGACACTTTTAAAATTATATGTCATTTTTTAACATGTTTAAAATCACTTAATCTTGTAAAATGGAACCGGGCTACTACATGACCTCTCTTCAACTGAAATTTATGTGGAATAGTGTTCTATAAAGTGGGTTTGGTGTAGAGGATTTAACGTTGAAAGCTCATCTCTTCTTCTTGTTCCTCACACCTTGGGATTACTCTCATTGTAGCTTTTTTTGCTTCTATAATCTGCCCATGCTTTTAATCCCCATTAAAATCTTGTGTTTGATCTTCAAAATGTTGTATTTATAAGCTCCAAGAATGATATGAACATTAGATTCAAGAATATGACCGCTTGGGAATTTTCTGGACACTTTCTGAAGTTGCAACGGTCATATTTGAGTTTCTGGAATTTTTTTAGCTTGAGCTGATTTTTCTGTTCATTGGGTTGGTTGATTGATCTGGTTAGATCGATTTGGTCTAGTACGACTTTGATCTGGTTTGGTCAAACTTTGATCTGATTTGTTCACTTGATTATAACTCTTGATTCACTGATTTCTGGGAAACACGGTAAACATGAAAGTTGAAGCCCTTTATCTTGGATTTCCACGGAATCAAGAATCACTCTATTTTAAGTTTTTACAAGAAAGATATACTCAAAATACTCAGCTATTCCAGAAAATCTGCTCTGCAGAACTTCAGCGCAGAACACGAGACTTCATCGTGCTTTATCAGCTTCTTACCACTCCGATTCAGACTGAGCTGCTTGAAGATGATTTGCAGATCATTCTCTTATCTTCGTATGCATATTGAATCATTCCGTTTGGATAAGAGAGCTGTAAGATATAGCCAAAATACCAGAGCTGGTCATGTTTGATCTGGTTATTGTAGCATTGATCTGATTTGCATCCATCTTGATGTTGCAACCAACATTTCGCCTAGATAGCATCCAAACTAACTGATCTGGTGTGAAATATGACTTGTAAATATTTGAGTAATCTTTTCAACCGTTTTGGCTTCAAGTCATTTGGATCATTGAGCTATGAGATATGTTTGTTTCAATCAACTGCGCCATATTGATAAACATAAGTTCCAGCTCAAAGACTTCCAATTGTGATCTACTAACTACACCATTTGATGAAATATGTTAGAAACACAATAACAAGTTTTGTTATCATCAAAATCAAAATTGTTTGTGTTTCACAACCATACAATCTTCCCCTTTTTGATGATCACAAAACTTGGATAAAAATATGAACCTTAAAATTCAAGTAATGCAAGAATCATATTTTTATGCAACATATTTCTCCCTTTTTTGTGTGAATCAAAAAGGTATAAATTAAACACAAAATTTTCTCCTCCTAAAAATTATAATTAGCTCTCCCCCTATATTTTTGAAAGTTTGTAATCGATAAAAATAGAGAGATAGCTAACCGATATATTTTGAAAATATGCAATGCACACAAATTTTCAACACAAATAAAACAAATTGATCAACTAGCAAGCTTCATCAAGATTGGACCAAAATATCTCAAACTAGCAAGCAACACAAAATCAAGATTGACATGTCAACTGAAATATTCATAAAGCATTTAAGCGTCCCTTTAGTCACTAAGCACAATCACATTTTTAAGGGAAATGACTAGTCATTCTAAATTCAAGACATGTTAGAACAAGTAGAACATCAAGATGACAATCAAATACAAAAGCTCTCTTAAAGCTAATTTAGAACGAGTGTACCAAGTTTTCTTGATGATGTGTGACTGAAATTTGAATTTCTTTTTCCATTTTATTGATGAGTGCAGCATCCTTGATCTTCTTGACAAAAACACCAACTCTTTGTCGATGCCCAGTTTTCTGCCGCAACACACATGGTCCGACTTCAACGAATAAAATGCATTTTTCCATGCATGACCACACTAAAAAATTTATACCGTTGCAATCCTCTACAAGTCTAATTTGCAATGCAAAAATCGGTTTGTGATTTGGACATTTGAGCAAGGAGTTATTCCATGTTTTCCAAAGTCGCTGCAAGCTGCCAAAAATGTTCAACTCTACATATATTTGTTAGAAAATCTCAAAAACAAAATTTTGAAGATCAAAATCATTTTTAAATTCTCTTTCAAGAACAACCTTCTCTGATACCAATTGTTAGGATCGAAAATGTGTGTAGAAGGGGGAGGGGGGTGAATACACAATTAAAAATATTTTTGAGCTACAATAGCTCGTTCTTGAAATGTTTAAAAATGAACCGAGCACCGATGAATTAAATCGAGTTTGATTTTCAAACCAAGAGGAAGAAACTCAAAATAATCCTTTGTAGAAACCGATTTAAACATTTTGAAAATCGTTTGAAAGAATGCAAGTTGAAATAATAAAAACAGTTTGGTTGAAGCATTTTATCAAACACTTTGTATGCAATATTTTGGTATATGAAAAACATATAAAATGCTTTAACAATGCATACTAAAAACAGTGCCAATAAGAAAGTAAATGCGATAAACAAATAAACACAAATTTGTTTATGGATGTTCGAAGCTCAATCTCCTACGTCACCCTTTCTTCCTCCTCGAAAGGATCCTCTAGAAGACTTTGATTTATACAAATCATTTGTACAAACCCAATCCGGTTTAGGACTTATCCAATGCCTAAACAAGAACTCCTATAATACTCGATTGTAGGCCTCAACCTCACAATCTACATAATGCTTTACGTCTCTTATGCCAAGACTACATACACAACTTTAACGTATTTGTGCTTTCACTCAACTTATCTTTCAAAGAACATCTCTCGTATGTGTGTGAGTGACCTCTCTTAAACTTAAATTTATGTGGAAGAGTGTTCTATAAAATGGGTTTGGTGTAGAGGATTTAACGTTGAAAACTCATCTCTTCTTCTTGTTCCTCACACCTTGGGCTTGCTCTCATTCTAACTTCTTTTCCTTCTATAATCTGCCCATGCTTTTAATCCCCATTAAAAGCTTGTGTTTGATCTTCAAAGTGTTGTATTTATAAGCTCCAAGAGTGATATGAATTAACGTTAGATTCATGAAATATGACCGTTTGGAAAGTTTCTGGACACTTTATGAAGTTGCAATGATCATATTTGAATTGCTGGAATTTTTCTCAACTTGAGCTGATTTTACTGTTCATCCGGCTAGTTGATTTATCTGGTCAGATCGATCTGGTCTAGTGCGACTTTGATCTGGTTTGGTTTAACTTTGATCTGATCTGGTATAGACCAGCTTCGATCTGGCCTTGTTCACTTGATCTAGTCTAGCCAGCCATGTTTATCTGATCTGTTTACTTGATTATAACTCTTGATTCAATGATTTTTGGGCAAAAAGGTAAACATGAAAGTTGTATCCTTTATCTTGGCTATCCAAGGAATTAAGAATCACTCTATTTCTAGTTCGTACAAGAAAGATATACTCAAAATACTCAGTTGTTCCAGAAATTCCGCTCTGCAGAACAACAGTGCAGAACCCGAGACTTCATCGTGCTTTATCAGCTTCTTACACTCCGATTCAGACTCAACTAGTTGAAGATGATTTGTATATCATTCTCTTAGCTTCTTAACGCATACTGAAACATTCTTTTTGGATAAGCGAGCTGTAAGATATAGACAAAATACCAAAGCTAATCATGTTTGATCTGGTTATTGTAGCATTGATCAGATTTGCATCCAGCTCGATGTTGCAACCAAATTTTCGCCTAGAGAACATCCGAACTAACTGATCTGGTCTGAAATATGAATTGTAGATATTTGAGTAATCTTTTCAACCGTTTTGGCCTCAAGTCATTTGAATCAATGAGCTATGAGATATTTTTGATTCAATCAACTGCGCTGGCTTGATAAACATGAGTTCCAGTTCAAAGACTTCCAACTTTGATCTACTAACTACAATACTTGATGAAATATGTTAGAAACATAATAACAAGTTTTTTTATTATCAAAATCAAGATTACTTGTGTTTCACAATCCAACATAAATTTTATATTTTTGTAATAGTTAAACAATCATTTATTTATTTTACAAATATAATAATAATAATAATAATATCAAAAATATAAAAATTAATGAATTAATATCAAAAATACCAAATCCACTCACTTTTATTATTATTATTATTATTATTATTATTATTATTATTATTATTATTATTATTATTATTATTATTATTATTATTATTATTATTATTATTTATTAATTTAAATTAGTCTTTTATATTTTATATTAGTTAATAGTTTATGTCATTATCTAATCATCTTAAATAATTTTTTTCTTAAATATTATTATATATAAAAAGATAGTTTCACTAAGTATTATTTCATATTAATTAATAATTTAATTCTCATCCTAAATTTATCATGTTTAATCAGGTATTTAATTTTTCATTTATATTCAATTATCATCTCAAATAAAAAATAATTTTAAATTCAATCGCAATTATAATAAAAATAAAATAATTATAATTGAAATTTCAAATAATCTATTTGTTTTAATTTTTTTAGATGTATTAAATTTGTAATAGAGTAATAGTGACTAAAGGCTTTATGTTTGGATATATGTTAAGTTTGTTTCGCTAAATGTGAATTACATTTTAATTTTTATTCTCAATAACTATATTTAATTTATTTATATTGATGAATTTAATTTTAATATATGTCTTTATTATATAAAAAAAATTTCAGTTTTTTTTTACACTTAATGGCATGTTAATTTACGCGATTACCAATTTTTCTTTATCTTTTCGTAAGAATTTATTTTAGAATTTTAAGCAAAAAAAATTTAATGAGCATAAATTTTTTAATATAGTTAATTTTGTTATCAATGTAATTATCATAATTTCATTACATTCAACTTCATCGATCCGTTTTTATTTTGTTTTTTAAAATTAAAATATGTTTTTTTTCATATCACCTATATGTATATAGATTAGGAGGATATATATAAAAAATATTATCTTCAATAAATTTTCTTTTATCTTTTTCAGTTTATTTATTTTAAAAGATATTATTTTATATTAATTAGTAATTTCATCGTCGTCGTCGTTACCATCATCATCCTCACCTCTTATTTTATTACACAAATTCAATTTCAATGACTTGATTGATTTAATGTATTTCTTATGAATTTAAGACAACAAAATCAAAACATGTGAGGATCAAAGTATTTATAAAAAAAATAACATATGGTTACAACATAATTATAAAAAATTTGAAAATAATAATACGTCAAAATTGAATAGATATTTAATTATAAAAATATATTAGAGAAATAACATTTTACCGAAATATAATTCTCAAGAATCTAAAAATAATGAGCAAAACAATAATTAGATGTTTGATAATAAAAATATATTTTCACTAATTAAAAGCATGAAAAATATATATATATATATATATATTTAAACTATTATATATACCTATAAAAGTGTGAATAAAATGATAAAACTTGAATAAAATAACAAAAACTTTCGTTGTGGATTTGATACTTTACCCTTAAATTGTATATTGTTTTGATTAATTACATGGACATCTTCATAATTCTTAGAAAATATTTAAAAAATATACTTAAAAGTGAATATATAGACAAGCAAAAAAATATTTTTCATTGAAATTATAAAAAGAGAATGTGTATTTGATATATTCTATCTATAAAATGTGAATAGAAGTAAAAAAAATTCATTAGAGAAATAATATTTAAAACACAAGTATAAGACCTTTAACAAATATTAGAAACTTAGAGGGTGTTTGGCTAAACTTATTTTAAACAACTTAAAATTGTTGATGTGTTTGGTATGATAAGATCTTTTTATTGTCAAAATTACCAAAAATGGTATAATACTATGAAAGTAATGTGAATAGTTATATATCTACAAAAATAATTTTAAATTTATCATAAATGTTAAACATATATTAAAAAATAAAGTTATTTTTAATTTTTATTTAGAAATTTTTTTGATAGATTATGAACAAAAAATGGGCAGAGAGTATGGTGAAAATTTAAATAAAATATATAAGGATAATATGGAGAAATACAATAATTAAATAAGATCTTTTTCTAAAAATTAAGGTTGACCTTAATTTTTTAAAAACAGCTTATAACCTGTCAAACAACTTATTTTGACAGCTTATAAGTTTTTGACAAAAAATTTGGCAAACAAATTTAAAGAGCTTATAAGCTTTGCCAACACCCTCTTAATACATCTAAAAAAATAAAACAAATAGATTATTTAAAATTTTAATTATTGCTAATTTTATTTTTATTATAAATGTGAATAAATTTATATTTATTTTATATTTTATATAATATACTAATATGTTGTTCACGTACGAGACACGTGCTTCTTACTAGTATATATATATATATATATATATATATATATATATATATATATTGGATGTGCATAATGGCACGTCAGCAGGGGTTCACATGAGTGTTCACGGTGGTTGCTCACCGTATCATTGCCTGGCCATTGATTGATCCAAATGCAGCAAATGGAGATCAACTCGCCGCATCTCACCATCATCTGACTCAACTCAAATACCCCACTATTTTCTTCTTTTTTTTTCCTCAAAGATTAAAAGGATTCTACTCTATCATATCTTTGTCTTCCAATACAAAAAGTCAGACATGATGATTCCCTCATTATATGCTCTAGATCACCCTCGAAAACTCGACGTCGATCGATCGCTAGCTCGCATGCTTAACACGTATCATATCCACATCTGAAGAGATCGATGAGCTAACCGTACAATGTTACATCATGAATTCAACATGATGTGAAGAATCTGCTTTTGTTAGTGCATGTCTGATAGATTATCATGAATATGTTTCCATGCAACGTAAATTAATTATGTTTTTTAAAAAAAAAAAAAATTTAATTAATTAAGTAACTATATGATGTGATTTAGTATCTCAATCAGCATATATCTATCCAAATATCTAAAAGAATCTGCATCTTTTTCACTTATCTGCTCCCTTCATAATCCATCACCGCCTTCATTAATATATTTCCCTCTATAAATATACCAGTGTAACATGCTAAACGTCACAATGCAAACCAACTCCATAGATATATATTTTTTCGAACAATATATATAGCTTGAGAAAACCCGTCTCCGACTCTTTGATTCGCCGATGGATCGGATAGAAAAGCTAGCTTCGCAGAAGGCGGTGGTGATCTTCAGCAAGAGCACTTGTTGCATGTGTCATGCTATAAAGAGACTGTTCTATGAGCAAGGGGTGAGCCCTACGATCCACGAGCTCGACGAGGATTCGAGGAGTAGGGAGATGGAATGGGAGTTGATGAGGCTCGGTTGCAGCCCCACGGTTCCAGCCGTGTTCATCGGTGGAAAGTTTGTGGGCTCGGCGGACACGGTCATCACTTTTCAGCTCAACGGGAAGCTCAAGAAAATGCTGAAAGATGCTGGTGCGATTTGGCTCTAGAGGCTAGTTTAATCCATGCATGTGTGATTCATCACATTCACAGCCGTATTCGAACTCGTTTTACCCTTCTTTTCTCGATTGTTTTTTAGGATCGGATTCATGTAAAGTTAAGATTGCATGTCATGTGGAGGTACTATTAGTCTTAGGGGGGCTTGATCAGTTTGTTTTATGCATCAAGAACTGAAATTTCTCTTTGTATGCATATATCATCATTTGGTTCTTGAGATATTTTAGCCCCTGATTTCCAAATTATTATATATGCCAGAATGTGAAGATTCTGATCTATATATCTATCTAACAGAAAAAGAACAAAAAACATGCTCTGGAATCAATTTTGACATTCCATAATCACACATGATTGGTTCTGTCTGGAATTATTCTCCCTGTAATATGATCAAATTTAAGGTTACCCTATGCACTAGTCAAAAATAAAAAATAAAAAGAATTACCCTTTGGACGGTGTGGGTCTCTCAAATATTTCCGGAAACTCACCATTTTTTGGTGTAGTAATTGTTCATGTTTTTTAAAAGGAAAAATAAGTTTTTTGGTCCAGTAACTTTACCCCCTTTTGATTTTGATCCATTAACTTTTTCGATGTGGGTTTTGGTACAATAACTTTGCATTTTCAGTGTTTTTTGGTCAAACTGCATACGTGTCAATTTCTGATTGGTCCAAAATGATGACATGGACCAATCAGAAGCTGACACGTATGCAGTTGAACCAAAAAACACTGAAAATGCAAAGTTAGTGTACCAAAACCCACATCGAAAAAGTTAATGGACCAAAATCAAAAGGGGGTAAAGTTACTGGACCAAAAAACTTATTTTTCCTTTTTAAAATAATCGCAACATGGTGCTTGAACTACTGTTAAAATATTTGATTTACATCGTTACCGTCAACTATCACTACAAGAAAAATGCACAAACACAACCCCTAAAAGACAAAGCTTTTAGTGAAAAGTGTTGTAATTTTTTGAAAGCGTTGTCGTTATATGTTTTTTATTTAAGAAAGACAACGCTTTATTTACAAAGCGTTGTGGAATAGACTTTTTTTGGGGTCAAAGACAACGCTTTTAAAAGCGTTGTCTATTAGCGTTTTTTTTTCATGTATAACAACACTTTTTAAATAGTGTTGTAGAAAATCTATTATTTTTATTTAAAATAAATCATAAAATAAATAATATTACTCAGATCCCCAAATCAAACGCTTCCTGATTCCTTCTCTTCTCGCGTCTGATCCCTAGCCTTTCTCCTTTTCTCTCTTTCAATTGAAAATCCCATGTCAATTTTTGCTCGATTCTTAGACGAATTTTGAAGTGATCTCCGACAAGCCTTCTCCAAGAGCTTCTACCCTTCCTTCCTCGAAACAAATATGCAATCGATTTCCTCGGCTTCTTTTATTTCTTGAGGGAACAACCACCAGTGGAAGAGCTCTAATTTCCTTCCAACATGGGTTTATATGCGTATACCCTCACGGGACTCACCTCCAAGAGTCGCGAATCCTATGCAAGTGCTGGCGAGAATTTGGTGAGTAGAATGCCTTCTATCTGTTTGAGAATTTTACTCTTGTCTCATTTTAATGAGTATGTTTGTTTGTTTATTTGCCATTGTTTCTCTTTGGAGAATTGGTTTCCTCAAAGTATGTGGAAACTTTTATCGTATTTTGTTCCCTTTGATTTTGTATTCTAAAATCTGGCATTTTTCAGTGAGTGTATTGCAGGCTTTGTACAAAACTATGTTATCTATTTGTTGGTTCTGTTTTTTTATTTTTATCTTTTGGTTTCGGTTGGAGGAGTGCAAATATCATTCGTCTTAGGTGTTGATTGTGCAATATGGAGATCCTCGATTTTAGAAGATTTTTTTTTAGCTTTCCTTTGAATAAAGGCCAGATATTTAGTTTAGGGTACCTTTAGAAAACGTAAAATTTTAAACTGAAGCACAATCAAATAGAAAATACCACAGGTTGTCCACCAACTTGGATTTTTATGTTTGTTGGAGGGATATATTGTGATTTTCATCAGGTATCTACCTGGTGATGTATTTTAGAGCTGCGAAACTTCTGCTTTGCAGTAGATCAATCCATAGTTTTCTAATTTTCTTTCCAACTTCATCATCAATTCAGTATCTTTTTTCTGGATTCTGTCACTTCTTCTAAAGGAAAGTTTTATAGACTCTACTCATGTGATTCTTTTGTTTTCTGAACCTTGTTTGGTTGGGCATCACAGGTGTATGTTGCTTATATTTTTAATTTGTTCTCTGTCATTTTAGATACATCTCGAGGAAGGTCCAGGTGATATACTTGTGTTCTTGACAGGCCAAGAAGAGATAGAATACATTGAGAGGTTAATTAATGAGCGCCTTCCAAAGTTTCCTGAAATCAAGCGCAAGCTTCTTATCTTTCCGATGTAGATGAAAGTTTTCAGTCCCACACCCCTTGGGTTTCGCAAGGTAAATTTTCTCTGGTTTTGATATCCTCTATGAAATTTCTTAGAATGGCTGCTCTAGACTCTAGTCATGTAATATACCTCTGTTTATAGTATAAACAATTTTGTTTCACATTCTGCCATGCATAATTGCTGGAAAAGATTATTGTCTCGTCCTCTTTGATTAACCAAATTGAACTCTTATTCTGTGGTTGATCAGGGAAAATCTTTTTATTCTGTGGTTGATCAGGGGAAATCTTTAACTATTCTAAAAATAAGGCATAATACAAAAGTTTTTTGGACCAACTTTTTAATTTTTGAGCTGTACACAGCTCATTTTTATTAACTTAGTTCTAGTGCAAATACCAAGTTTCAGTGCCATAAAATTATTTGATTTGTTTGTGAGTGCTAGGATTATTTATCCCCGAAGAATTCAATATATGTGCTTCTTCTACAAAGGGATCACATATAGGATGCTTTGGTACACATTAGCTTATTTAAAAGAAGCCCCTAATATTATTTTATTTTTAAAAAATAACTCTTTAAAATGCTTCTACAGGCATCATATGAAAATGGGTTTGAGGAAGCACACTGGAGCCTAGGAATTATAAAAGTGAGAAAAAAGTTGAAAATGAGAAAAATGCAGCTTTTAGTTATCTGCCTCCGCATCTCTTTAAAACAATCAAAAAGTTTTTTGGGGGGGTTTTTTCTCACTTTTATATTCCAAGTGTTTATGTATCCAAATTTGCCCTTTTTTTATTTTTCAGTATCTGAATTGAGATTTATTGTGCTTTCCTGCTTTTGTTATCTGTGGAACATATAATATAATTGAGTTCTAATTGTACCATCTCAAGACTTTGAATGATTTTTATTGTTTTTTGATATCTATTGTACAATCAGAGTTGGTGTTTGAAGTCTTGTTTAGATTTATTTTTCCTTCCTTTTTTTCAATCTTTTTGATCTGATGGTATCTGTGACTCGTCATTTTAGGTATTCTAGAGTAGAAATATAGAATTAAATATTAAAAAAAATTTGTTTCAGGAGTTGATCAAGTTTATGGTTTCTATCGTGATAGTTACACATCAATGGATTGCGTGTAGTTTTCCCTGATCAGAAAAAGGGCACTCTCATTCTCCCGCCTCTATCATTCAAGCTCAAGGTAATTAATACATGGGCGTGGATTCTTGGATTTTAGTTTGCATGTAATTGATGTTAATTTGCGGGTTTTGATTGGACTCTTGTTTTGTTTAAATCTCTGGTGCATTTAATCTCTCCGTTGCTTTTTATTTGAGTAATTATTTCTTGGATCCTTAAAAGGTTGTCCCTTTTTTTTGTTGGTTGCACTTGAGTGACTTTTGTATTCTATCGATCATGGTCAAACATCTTGTTTAGTTTTCTATGCCGGGGTTGTTTCTTTCCTGTAAACTTCTTTATGGCTTGCATGACCTTGTTTTGATTTGTTCATCTGTAGATTTTGATGGGTAGGCTTACGCTATATATTGGGAAAGACAAGGGGTTTGTAGCCAATCAGTTAGTCTTCTCTAGGATTAAATTCGAATTTTGAGTTACAATGGGTCAACTAGCTCAATCTAAATATAGGACTCTGAGTGTTCTTATGCTGTGATCCTTTGCCAAATCGTGTATTGAATACTTTTGAAGCTTACATTTACTGGTTTACTGATTTGTGGTAGTTGTCAGTGAGTGATTCTGAAAAATTCAGCCTCGTCGATCAGGTAGAGTGGTATTTAGCAAAGTCTCTGTTTTCTTTCGAGGAAAGGATAACTTGGAAGGAAATTCATGCATTTAAAAAGAATGTGACAGTTGCTGGTGTGTGGAGTATAATGGAAAGCAAAAATGCATTTTTATGCTTTGATACCATGAGCAGACTATCTGTACTAGAGGTTACTTAATCATATTGTTAGCTTCGTTTTTGGGCTCCCAATCAGGTGTCATAGATCCCATTCGCAATATTAAGCCGTTTTTTGGGGGTTCGCTACCAATTTTTAAATGCTAGAAATTGAATTCTCTAGATTTTGCAATTGTTTATCATTTACATGTTATCTTCTTATTGCAAAATAAAATGCAGGCGAGTGCTTTGACTATATGTTTCTTGCCATTTATCCTTTCGACTCTCGTTATTCATCTTCTCCTTGTTTTTTCCTTCTACTGCCATAATGTTATCAACATAATTAGTCCCTGCCTTGGAGGGAGGGGGCAGAGGGGAATCTGGATTTTCAGCCTTATTTTAAAGTAAAAGTAAAGCATGTACTGATTCGCTGAGGTTAGAGCGCTTCAAACTATCTTGGCTACTCAAAAGTCTTGCTTGCCTTCTGTTGCTGGTAACCCAAACTTTTTCTTTCTTTTCTCCCCCTCCAAGTTCAAATTTTTTTTTTCTGATTTGGATTTCTTAATTAGGTACTAAGATTTGGTTTAATTTTTACATTATCATCAGCTTGAAAATATACATATTAAAATTATATATTTTATTCTCTATAGTGTTACTTACTAAAAGAATGGACAAAGAATGGATGTCAAAGTCTCGGTTATCAAGTGAATATGAGCATGGAGTAGAGTCTTTCTTGCAATTTGCAATTGGGTCATTTGCAGTCAATGGGCCTTGTTTTTCCTAAAAACATTAGCGTGATAGCTGTGTGCCCCAAGGGAATGGGACCCCCTGTCAAGAGGTTGTATGTGCAAGGGAAGGAAATTAATGGTGCTGGTATAAATTCAAGTTTCGCTGTCCACCAGGTGTGTACATCTCTCTGTTTTTTGGGTGTGGACTGATGGGTTTTTTGGCATGTTTTGGTTTTCACGTTTCTTGTTTTTGTGGATGCTGATGACCTTTGCTTCTGAAGGATGTGGATGGAAGAGCTACAGATGATGCCCTTGGATGGTCTATTGCCCTTGGTTCGCCTTTTACTTTCGCAACTACGCTGGAGCGGGAGTACAAGAGTGACATTTTTGGGGAGCGAGGTCAGAGGATTTAACCTTTCACCATGCCATTGTATGATTGTCTTGATTAATTTTTGTGAGACTTAATGATTCCTGATTTAATCGTTTGATTGATAGGCATTTTACTTGGTGTTGTGCATGGTGTTGTGGAAACCTTGTTCAGACGTTACACCGAGAATGGGATGAGTGAGGATCTTGCTTACAAGAATACAGTGGAGTGCATTATTGGAACCGTGTCTAGGACCATATCAACAAAGGTCAGGTTAAGGCCATATAGGTTCTTTTGTACTATACACTTCCAATTTTTTCCAGTTTGGTTTTAGGTTTACAGCCTCCATGGACTGTTCCATTTTCTTGGAATTTTTGTTCGTTTTCTGCCATTTGAATTTAGATAATGTGTCTTGTCACTGGGCATGCTAGCTGTCTACAATTCATTGAGTGAAGATGACAAAAGAGACTCTGTAAATAACGAGTTTCTTGAATTTAGATAATGTATCCTTTCACCGCAGTTGTCTTTGTATGCTGCTTTCATCTTCTTTTTATTTTTTGTGCAAGAACAACATATTTCTTGATTGACTCCGTAAATAACGAGTTTCTTGACTTTGCTTTGTGGTAATTCCAGATCGAGATTCTGAGGAAGAAGGGGCACTCCTACTCAGAGATCATAAACGAGATTGTGTGATCGAGGCCGTGGATTCATTGAAATATTGTACATTAGATTTAATTTTCAAAAATTTTGAATATTGAGTGATAATATTGAAAATTTGTGAATTAATTTTTTTTTGTTTTTTATTTAAGAAAAGACAACTCTTTTTAAACGTTGTCGTAGGTGGAAAAAGCGTTGTCGTTACTAAAAAAACTACGCTTAAAAAGCGTTGTCGTTTTCAAATATCACAACGCTTTTTATGCGTTGTCTTTGCTCAAAACAACAACGCTTTTTTGTGACAAAGACAACGCGGAAAAAACTTTGTCGTTTTTAGATACGACAACGCTTAAAAAAACGTTGTCTTTTTCAGAAATGACAACGCTTTTTTTGCGTTGTCTTTGAGGTGGTCTTTTACAACACTGGCTACGACAACGCTTTTTCGGAGACATTAACAACGCGAAAAAAGCGTTGTCTTTGGCCGTTTTTCTTGTAGTGTATATGTTTTAGTAAAACAAAAACTGCTCGATCATACAATATTTTATAACTCATATGTCTAAAATTTGATTGCATCACATGGAGAGAATCGCCCCTCACATTCTGGATGATGCTTAAAATATGGTATCTTTCGCATTAACTTGAAAAATCAAATATACATATTAAAAAAATGAACAACACGATCAAAGTAAAACAAAATATGTAAATCAAGAAATTACACATCAGAAGAATGTTTTACATAATTCCTCAAAATAATTCATTCAACAATCAATATTATTTAAAACACACACTTCTAGCATTTTTTTGAAGCAAAGTCATCAATTATGTCGTCGTATGATATATCATCCAATATGTCTTTTTAGATGTAGAGGATCTCATGATACCATTCAATCTCTCTTGACGATCAATGTGCACTAGTAGAAAAGTCTTAAAAGACTTCGCCAGTTTTTACTTCGGCAATCACTGTTACTGAAGTAATACATAGTTATTTACTTCGGTTATAAAGTTAATGAAGTAAAATGAACTTTATACTTCATCAATTAAAAAAACGGGCTTCACTTAAATTTTAAGTAACTTTTTACTTTGTTAAATTAAATTTGATGAAGTAAAAAGATGAAAATAAAATTTTTAATTTGTATTTGGTGAAGTAATAGACTCAATCTCTGTTTTATTTCACGTTTTTTATTCCCTCTTTCAATCTTTCTATTACTCTTCACTCACTCTTCTTCTGCTAAACCAAACCCTTTTCCCAAAACCCTTCTTCAGCCACTTCAAGTCTCCTGTTCGCCGCTGTGTAATCGGAGAACTCAAAATTGATTATAGATTCAGATGGAGCATGGATGGGGCTATCTTCTATTACTTATATTTCAAGGTAAATCGTGACCTCGAAGCTCACTCAATCGGTCGTTTATTCCGGCGAAGCTGCACGACCTCTTCTTTATTTTCGTAGGTTTGATCTTTCACCTCACTTGCAAACTTTAGGGTTGTTTTGTGAAGTTAGAAACACAGTGGCAGTAATCGTGAACTTTAGGGTTTCCCTGCCACTTCCGCCTGGTATGTCTATATCACCCTGCTGTTGATCCCCCTTTTTCTCAAACCCTAGCCGGCCACGTTTCTCATCTTCAACACTGTCGAAAATAACACAACACCACCCGCGCGAAGCCCCGAGGTTTGAAGCTTTTATTTTGGAACCAATTCAAAGTTTAAACTCAATCTGTTGCATCCTGTCATCTCGTTCGTGCCCATCGTGCATCCTTTACATCGGGAATCTTCATTCAAGGTTGTTTTATTTCGATACAGATGTGATCTTCATTCCGAGTTTCATTTTGATTTTAGTCTATTTTTTGGCAATAATTTCGAGTTTTATGGAATCATGAGTTATGTCGTGTTCTTGCAGATTCAAAGCTATTCTAATTTAATTTGGTGGAATCATATCCGATTATTTATTTAATTTGTTATTATTTTGATTGATCTGTAACTTCTCTACAGAGTAAGTACACATTGATTATCAAAGATTAAAATGTTATTCCAATTATCTGTCTGTTGTTCCAGGGTCCCCGAGATACAATTTGTTAAGGTGCAAAAACAAGGTGACATGTTACTTGTGGTACCTGAGGGGTTTGCCACGGTCAAGCTCGAAAACGAAGCGTCCATTAAAATGAAAGGAGTTTGTGTTGAAATGAGGACACAAAATCTTTCTCCATACCTTTGTTCCTAGATCAAGGTTCACATACCTTTGTCTATTGCCTTTCATGCAGTGACTAAGATATTATCATGACTCGTGCTTCTGGAAGCTGTGGCCTTTCCCAGGTCTCTTTGAGCCGTAAGTTAAGTAATTATGTCTTCTGATTTGCATATTCTAGCAGATTGGCAAAATGGGAGTTCACATATTTTAGGAATAACATCTTACGACTTAGGCTTCATGAATCAGAATGGTATTGAACTTCTTACCACACAAATCCCAAGCGAGTAGAACTATAGCTTTGTTCACAATTAAGTTCCCACAAACCATTCAATTCAATATTTTGAAAATTTTTGGTTCATGTTTAATAAAAACAGAGAAATGACAACTATATGTGTGTGACAGTGATTTGATCCATTGAATACTCATCCCATTTATGATATCTTGGAATAAGACTCCAAATGGGCCAACATATATTTTGTTGTTAATGATGGGGCAAAAATGTGAAGAAATAAATCTGTGCATCAAGAGTTCAAATTGTTATGTTGAAATCTGTGGTTCTTATTTCTGTTCTCTGTAACCTTGTGTCAAGTATCTTGATTTTCTTTTTGCATGGCAACTTTTTTTGAGCATTAGATGGCCCTTGAGAACATAAGGATCAAAGTGGAGATCATATATCTACTTATAATAAAGCATGAATAAGTTGAGATGGGCCTATTTTTGCCCGGTTCCCAGTCAAAAAAAATACACGCTCCTCTACAACACTAACCAAGATAAAGCGTGTTTAAAGAATAATGGTTGAGAGAGTCGGCAGCTATCGCTTCTCGCATCTCTTTATTCTCTTCGTGGTTTTCTTTTAATAAATTAAACGCTTGCAATTCTTCTCTTCTCTTGATCATTCTGTGCTCTTACAGTCTTACTTGTGCGGCTTACGCTTTGCTTATGCTTTAGCGGGTTGTTTTCTTCTCTGCCGGTTCACCAGCCGTTCTACCATCCTTTCGACAATTCTGTGTCGTGTGGCTTCTACTTTTGAGTTGGAAACACTGTACGTGTAAACGGTTCAACCTTCTATTTTTTTTTTTTTGAATTTGTTTTTCTTCCATCTGTATTCAAATATGCTCAATCTTTTCAGATCTACATTTCGTGTTGCTCCTATTTGGGATTCTGATACTTTGTACTGGTAAGGAGTTTTTTCTTCTCTGTTTTTTTACCATATAGATTTTTAGATCTGCGTTTCACTGAAAATCTTCGTGCGTGTTTCTCTGTAAAACGTGATTTATGTTTTTAGATTTGTGTTTTCTCTTGTTTAAAATGATTTTTCCTCTTCTGTTGTTTTCTCAACTATTGTAAAATGTGGTATGTGTTTTTAGACCTACGAAAGTCAGATTTATTTTTCGTACGTGAAGACTTTTGAATTGTTTCTCCTTCTCCCTTCTCTCGCTTTTGTTTGTATACATGCTATACATTGTATCTCTGTTCATATGCGTATTTCTTTGTCATGAGCTTCGTGAATCAGGCATTTCTCATAATCGTCTTTACCGATCTATTCGGGCTGCAAAAATCTGTACCGGTTTGTTCTATTCTCTTCGCCTTTTTCTTTATAGATTTGTGTTTTATTTAGATCTGAGTTTTGTTTGCTCAAAAAAGACAACGTTTAAAAAGAAGATGTTGTACAAATATATTTTCACATGCTGTACATGGTTCTGTTTTTTTGTTTTTAGATCTGCATTTTTTGTTTGCCTAAAAAAGACCTAACGCATACAGAGAAGATATTGTACATAGATCTGTGTTTTTTGCTTTTTAGATATGTGGTTTTTTTCCTTCCACAGGTGTTTACTAGTAACCAATCGCTCACTGTCCTCTTGTCCTCCCATCTTTTTGAGTCTTGCCGCTACTGATTTGGACTGAAAACTTTCATAAGGGTACAATTCCTTTTTTTTCGAATATTCTGCACAGTGTTCCTCTTCTTGGGATTGGAAAGCTTCATCTAGGTTAGTTGTGTTCCTTTTATTTTTTTTTCTGCTTTTTTCCCCATGAGGCCATTTATGATGTTATTTCTTGAATTTGATTTTTTATTGTTCTTTTTTATGTTATTGTATATTCTATTTGATCATGAGTTTGAGGATTCTTGAAAGTTTTCTTCTCCACAGTGTCTTGTACTTGCATGTGAATTAAAATAGATTAGCTCAAATTTGCTCATTTACACATGGAAAGGGAAATTTTAAAGCACAGAATCCGCAAAATTTTGTTTCAGAAAAAAAAAACAGCAATGCTGCTGCTGTTCTATTTTTCATAAAAAAAAGCTTACGAAATTTAAGTTTTTAAATTTTTAGTTTTATAATATGAGCAACCCAAACATTCAGTGTAAAAGTGGATCAGTAATTCTTTTTCCTTACTTTTTTGAATCATGTATATTAGTATATATTAATATTAGTATATCAGAAATTCATTACAATTACCATTACGTGAGGATGATTTAAAATCTCATCAATTAAATTTATATAAATAACTAAAAATTCAAATTATTTTCTTTTTAGTTGGCACTACATTCTTCTACGTTCTTTGCTTCGCTCATATGTGATGTGTTGGTATGGTTCGATTTGAATCAAAATATGAAATGTACTTAGATGTGCGAATGTAGTTGTTTAAACCATCTGATTTCTTAACTTTTCTGTGTTTTTGCTGCCTTTTGTTGTAGTTAGATGTGTTATTTACAAATTCTTTTTTGTCTACTGTTGTTGATCTTGAGTTTTTTAGTGGTAGGTTCTTCTTTTTTTGCATTGTTTTCTTTTGTTTAGTGGAAGCGGAGACACAGTTCAGTTTTCCCAAAAGCAAATTATTAGAGCTTGCATGATGTGGCTTTATCAGAGAGCACTGAAATTTAATTTGCGTAGACTAATGGAAAAGTCACCCTTATTTCTTACCTGATCAACCAGGATCCATGATCAAGAAATTTCATAGACCTAGCTACGCACATTCGATTTATTTTATAGATGATCAAAATATTTGTTTTTTTTCCAGGTGGAATAAACCTGATAAAATTGCAAGTAAATATTTAATTGTCTAGGTTTTTCTAACAGAGATTGCGACGAGACAAATATGAAGAACATGATATTTGCACTTTGCCCCCTCTTTTTCCTTCTCCTTCCGAACTTTTTCCCTTCTCTCTTCTCTCCCTTGTCCCGTGCGTTTCCTTCACTCCTCTCCGTATGAAATTCTTCAATTTATCACTTTTAGTTTCATTTGCACTCTTTTTTAACTCTAAATTTTTCATTCGTTTTTTTTTCTTTTTCAGGAATGGAATGCTCCGAAGCCCATGCACTTGAATTTACTGAATGGTGCTATGCAACGAGTGATTGTGCGCCTTCTTTTCCTCTTCATGTATTTTCCATTTACTTTGAGTGGATAATTATTGATCTAATGCAATGCTTTGTTTGGGAACGGTGACGATTATAGATCTAGGGTGGTGTGGTCTCCTTTGCCTGATCAAGGATTGAAGCCATGTCAGGACTTCTTCAAGTTTCAGAGTACGTGCTTCATTAAATTATTGTGTTGGAACGTTATGCCACCAATACTAGGATCAAAGATCTCTGTTTTAGATTTTCTTACCTTTTTTTCCTTAAAACAGATCATGTCAATGATGGATCAGCCCACAAATTTGCTTACCTTTTTTTTATGGGGAGCAAGCAGATCATGTTAATGATGGATCAGCCCACGAATTCAACCCAGCCCAACCCATCGGGTGTTGGTGGAAAAACCAGAGGTCAACACCAACACACCAGATATTGGTGATTTATAAAAAAAAATAAAAAAGGTACATATTTTACAGTACGTCAATTCATTCTTAAAATATAATTTTATTAATAAAAAAAACTCATATATTTGACGAATTTGACCATCCACAAGACTAAAAAAATTGGGCATTCGAAAACTCTTGGTAAAATTCTATATTGCCTTAATAATTGGTTGCATTGCATGTTAGATTTCAACCAACTATATATCTAATTGCATAGTGATCATAAATTTGTCACATCAATAAAATAAACTTTGCACGTTGGCAATATTTGATCTATACATTTATTATGGTTCATTGTATATTATATCAAAAATGCTATATCCGTTATGATTTTATATAACAACATGATAAATTGATGTTCTGCATTCAATTAAAATATCATGGAGTCTAAAAAAAACATGAATCGGTGTTATTGCATAAAATCATGATGAACACCTATCTTTCTCCAAATGCTCCAGAAACTTGTTAATGTAGCGTTCCTCGCTCTCCTGATTGCTAAAAATCCTTGTCATTTCTGCAGCCTTGGACCTTAACTTCTCCCCCTCCGCTGCTACCAAAACCAGTGTCATTGATCTCGCAATAGTTTCACGACTAAAAGAACCGTCTTCGTTTCTTGGTACCTCGTAGCCAGCTTCTTGGTACCTCGTACCATATGTATACATTCCGTTTGCAAAACCTGATCACCATGGTGCTGGAAGTTACAATGATTTGGCTTATAAAGTATTCCTTGGGGTAAGTATTTCCGCTGCCTAGGAAGCATTCTATAAGAATTTTCTTTTAAATTTTTGGATGTTAAAATTTCTTCTCTGATAATCTACATAATTTCGATGTCGTTGCTGGAGATGTAACTATTGTAGCTAATAGGTCACAGTACGTCGACTTCACTTTACCTTATACAGAATCTGGCTTTTCAATGGTTGTACCGATTGAAGACGATAAGAGCAAAAATGCATGGGTGTTCTTGAAGCCACTTACTTGGGAACTTTGGTTGACAAGTTTTTGTTCATTTGTCTTCATTGGCGCATTGATTTGGATTCTTGAACATCGAATCAATGAATATTTTAGGGGCCCTCCTTTGCATCAAGTAGGCATGATATTCTGGTTCGCCTTTTCAACCATGGTCTTTGCTCATAGTAAGTTTACTGCATTGGAATCAATACAGATCATGCAATTCATACACTGAAGTTAAATAGACATGTCACTACTATATTTTACCATTTTTCTGCAGAGGAGAGGGTGATAAGCAACTTGTCTAGGTTTGTGCTGATCATATGGTTTTTGGTGGTTCTGATACTAACACAAAGCTACACCGCCAGTCTTACATCTATGTTAACAAATTGTTTGTTTTGTGCTTGAAATATGTCATTGAATTTCAATCTTGTGTTTTTACTGTTATCCATTGATCTTATTTTAAGCCAAGTTTCATTTTAGAACTGTGAGAAGAAAAGTGGTGGTTTCTTAATTCAATGGACTTGTTTATGCATCATCTTCGCGACTTTTCTCAGCTTTAACTTGATCTGTTCAGTTACTTTGACCCCTAAATTATTTGATATAACTTAAACTTTCTCATTTTTTAACATCGAAAAGGGAGTTTCAGTACATTGACTTGGTGAGAGCTTGCTTTATGTTCGATGCACAAAGTTGATGTGAAATAAGTGCAATTCGGTGGCTGATACTTTTTCATTTTTAGAATTTGATGGGCTCTTATTTTGGCTGTGTGTTTATCGGAGATGTGTGTTTATAGGAGATTCTTGATTTCTGTCATTGAATTTCAATCTGATCTATCTTATTTTTTACATTTCAGGATAAATGATATATGTCTCTGGATTGATTCAGGCTTGGAGGCATTGGCGTGAGGGAACACCTGCAAATATGATAGATCCTATGTTGAAGGATGGATTAATGTATAGTTTTTTTCCCTAGTGTTTATAGAGTTAGAATTTGATTATTTTTTATAGATGCACTTTTAGTTTTGTGGAAATACTTGTGGATACATGCATATTTTTGGGTTATTTTGGTGGATATACTTGTGAATTTATGGATGTTCGTTGTTTTGAGATGAATAATTTATGAACCTTATTAGTCTATTTTATGTTTCAAAAATATATTTATATTGTGTAATTATTGTATCTAAATTTTAATGTAGTGGAACGACAATTTCACTAATCGACCAAGCAAAATAATGTCTTGTACTTCGGCAATTTTGCCGAAGTAAAAGACTTTCTTTTACTTCGTCAATTACTATCATTGCCGAAGTATAATCATATCTTTTACTTCGGCAATTTCATTAATCGACGAATTAAAAACATATCTTTTACTTTGGCAATTTCAGAAATTAACGAAGTAAACGACTTTCTTTTACTTCGCTAATTAATGAAATTGCCGAAGTAAAAGATATGTTTTTACTTCGGCATCGACCGAATCCTGAACCGGTTTTGGCTCCATGAACCGACCAAAGAATTTGGTAATTTCAGGGCTATTACTTCGGTTATAACGCGAAGTAAAATAGTACCTATTACTTCACGTGACACTACTTCGGTAATTATCTATCTATGACTTCAGTTAATAACCGAAGTCTTTTGCGACTTTTCTACTAGTGGTGGTTCTCAAATATGATTTAAATAATTTCAACTTGGAAAAGCTCATCTCAGTTGATGCTACAATTAAAAAAATAGTCAATAAATTTGATAGGCAACCACGACCATAGGAAATACTTCCATTTTCAATAAAAAAACACTTTAAAATTTTAATGTTTGTCCAAGATTCGTGTTATATGCTTTCAGTGGTAGTATCTCTTGCAACATTTGTAATTCTAAAAGCATATCATTAGCATCAATATCAGACACATCATTCTTTTTCAAAGGAGATTCACGATTCACACAATATTTTCTCAAATAATCTTTATCCAATGCCATTTACTGTCCTCCATCCATCAAGAATCCAAACATCTCTAAGAAATAACTCAATTGCTCAAACCTACTCCAAAAGAGCTTAATATCTACCACAACAAAAAAATAATCAATCCTAAAGCGTTTTTCAGCTGTTTGTGGTTCTCTTTCAATATTATAAATCTCATCAAATTGTTTCTTTCTAGAAGTTTTTTTGTTGCTCAAGAAATACAGGATCAACTCCTATATTGGAAGCATTTTATTTAGCAGAATTTATGTCAGATGCAAAACCAAATTCTTCTCCCCTGTAATTCTAAAAAAGAAACAAGTCATTTCAATTGTTTCACTGCAACATAAATATGCATTGTTTCAGATTGTAAGGATTTACTAACCGAGTTGATGTTGTAGATAATATCATACCAATTACCAAGCTTAAAAAATTCAAAGCTACTAAGTTCATGTGTTGCTAAAAATCTAGAGTCTCTTGAGAATCTTGCATCATCAGTTAAATCCGCTACCTTAAGCAAAACTTCTCTGATTTGCAGAACTTGTAACTTAATTACCTTGAAACTTTCGATATGATGACTTTCCCACCTCGTGGTGCACAATGACTTAGGCGTCAAATTATACAAACAATCAAGTAGAATACTCCAATGTTTTGTAGAATTGGAGAACCATTTATACATGTATTGGAATGCCCCAAAAAAATGTTTTACTTTAACACAAGAGTTTTCCATATCACAAATCACCAAATTAAGACAATGACTACCACATGACATATAAAATGCTCTCGGATTTATATCAAGCAATCTTTTTTTAACACCTTGATGTCTTCTTTTCATGTTGGAGCCATTATCATAACCTTATCCTCTAATATTACAAGTCTAAGAGAGTCCAATGCAGCAAACAATTTATTGAAAAGGCTCAATCCACTCGTACGTATTTTCAACATTAAGAAATTCTATAAAGTACTCCTCAATTTTTACCGGAATACATGATACATCAACACCTTGTAATATTAAAGTCATTTGTTCCTTGTGACTTGCATCAGGAGTACAATCAAGTATCACTGAATAATACCTTGCTTTATTAATCTTTTCAATGCAGCATTTTTCACCTTTAATGACATATTTGTTATCAACTCATTTTGAATTTTATTATGACTATGGTAATGATGATGAATTAATTTTCCTTTAATGAACCGAAGATGTTCTTGCATTACAGGATCAAACTCTGCAATCATCTCAATCAAGCCCAGAAAATTACCTTTTGAATTATCCTCCAAATTTTAATTCTTTCCACAAAAGGAAGAAATATTTTTAACCAAACATTTTATCACTGCTAAAATTCTTGTCAAAACCTCTATCCAATGGTGTGTCTCATTTTTAATCTGTTCCTTCAATTATTTGTCAATTGTTTCATTTTCCCTCAATCTTACATGTAACTCTACCATGGATCTCAAATTAGAAAGATATTCACGATATTTTTCGTATATTCTAAACTTATCACTTAGATGTTTCCAGTCTCAAGATCCCTCTTCTGCTAATTGACTTCGTGATTTTAGTGTTTTGAAAAACTTATAAAAAAAACAAAATACCTTATCTAACTCCATTGAATAACCTAGCCATTTTATTTCATGACTTGTCTTGTTTGGAAGCACTCTGTTATAATGCTCCGAAGAGAAATGTCTGTTGTTGGATCGGGAAGTGCGTGTAGAGGGAGGGGGTGAATACATCACTTGCATTTTTCTTCGAATTAAAGACTTGGTTCAGTCGTGGTTACAACTGAATAACTTGTTTTCTTCTTGACTGTCGATGTTAAGTGATCAACAAATGAAATGTGTGAAATAAGATCAACTTAAACAGATAAAACACAAAGTAGAAATAGTTAACTGAAAATTAAGAACACAGTAGTTGTTTATAGATGTTCGGAGACTGAAACTCCTACGTCACCTCTTCTTCCACTTGAAAAGATTTTTACTAGAAGTTTTCAGTGATAAAACTTGTACAACCCCAATTCAGCAAAGACTTAACACTGCCTTAAACTGAAACTGCTAGACTCTATTCAAATTCAGTCCTCGACTGATATTACAAAAGTGTATGAAATACTTAAATATTTTAGCACGAATGTGATCCTAAATGATCAAATATCTAAATTGAATAATTGTGCTTTTCAATTGTATAGACTTTGAGAATTTGATAGGTCGACTGAAATCTTGATCACAATAACAGTTTTGAAAATAAGAAGTGTTCGAGAGAGCTTCTCTAAACTTATCTTCACCTCTATTTATGTGAGACCTCGGTTCTAAACAACAATTAAAGGAGTAATTCAATAAGTAAGCAATTAAAAGCCAGGAGAATTTTTTTTTTTTAAAAGGGGACCCACGGGCGCGCCGCTTGAGGTGCGGGCGCGCATGGCGTCCTGCCCAAGCCCACGCGCGGGCGCGCCACCCGAGGTTCGGGCTCGCCTGAAGCTCTGCCCAAAACTTCCGAAAATAAGTGCGGGACGCGCGGGCGCGCCACCCGAGGCGCGGGCGCGCATGGCCTGCTGAATTGGCTCAAAACAAGCCTTCAAAAGTGCAATAACATAACCAAAAAAACTCTAACATGATCCAACTAATATATATCCAACAACATAGCATTTAAATACATAAAAGTGAAGAACACGCATCGATGCTAGCTATTACAAGCCGAATACAGAATACAAGAGTTCTAACCACAAGCAAGACCACTTCCAATCCAAGTTCAAGTTCTTAACATGCTTCAAAAACATAAGCTAGATTGTCATGCTAACAAGACTTCTAAACTGAGTCTCACTTCTACATCATTCCCTCAAAGCTAACCATGCCTCTTTTGACTTGATCCTGCCCCACCTGATGCCAAGTACACATACAAAACAAAGCAACAGCCGGATAACCGGTGAGAATGATAATCCCAGTAAAAGCAACATAACAAGTAATACAACAATAATCATGCTTTCAAGACAACGACGAAATCCATGACAACGTAATGAGATGCATGTCTTTAAACCGGGATATCAAATCTGATAAACGAGGGATTGCTGTTGTGCTTTTGGGATCCCGAGGGCGAGATTACGTAACGACTCACCGACTCACCCAATCGAGGTGGTGCCACGTATCCCACTCCTCAGACTTTGAGCAACTATAATAAGTATGCTAGCAATAGGCGAAACGACTACGACCTAGGCCACTCAATCATAGTTCCCAAACGTCTAAACAAAAAGGGCGGTTCTGCCCGCTGAAAACAAGATTGGCTCAAGATGAATGCATAACAGAAACATAAAACATATCCATATAACAAAAGCTCAATCAAAACAACAAAACACGAGTTCCTCATGCTAGAACGAGTATAGATGCAAGTATGTGCTTTTAAGGGAAACTCGAGAACCAACTGTCTCGAGTATGCTATCCCGCTATCGATGTCTGCTTTTACCTTTCAAGGTCGACAACAAAAGATTGTATCAACAACTATACAACCTAAACAACAAACAAAGGTTCAAGGAAATCTCTTTACCGATCTTCGTCCAAATCTTGACGAACAATGCTGCTAACACGGGCTTGAAAAACTCCAAACGAATCTGTTCAGATACAAATCAAAGATCAATTACCATGATCGACTTACAAGCCAAGTTCAACAACTCAATAACGGTTCGAAATCCCCAAAACTCAAACCGACGGCATAACGGCTATAAACTGAACAAACCGACAACGCAGACAGCAGTTCAATAGCGATATCAACTCAATTCAATGCTAATACAACAACAACAAGACAAACCCAACAAATCTCAAAATCATGATTTTTGAAAATATCTTCCAAAAATCATAACAATTCCGAACGTCGCTCTAATTCAAAACCGACAGATAATAAACGATCAGAAATCCGCCAAGAACAACATACTAGAATCTAGATCGATTCTAACAACCTCCGAAAAACAAAACATATCTGATCGGAGAAATACTTACGGTATAACGAAGCTCTCACTGCAGTGATCACTAATCTGCCTTCAGAAATAATTTCTAACGGCCGGATCGAGCTCGGGAGGAAATCTGGAAGCTTGGAAAAGCTTGAAGGCGTCTTCAATGGAGGAGCTCGATTTAGGGAAGAGGATGAAATGATTTCCAAGTCAAACAAATGTGTAGATAATATATAAAAATCAATATTTGCATTTTAGTCCCTAAAATTTCCAAAATTTGCAAAAAGGACCCTGATCAAAATCAACTGGCTCGAGAACTCTGTAATCTCTGATTAACTCAAATAAACTCATTTAAGATAAAAACAGGGCGTTACAATTCTCCCCCACTAAGAAGAGATTTCGTCCTCGAAATCAATGAGAACCACAACTCATAAGATAGAATAAAGAACTAAAGACAGTAAGAAGAATTCACGTCATCCGAATAACTCCGGAAATCGCTGTCTCATGTCAGACTCTATCTCCCAAGTCGCTTCCTCGACGCCGTGACGGCTCCACTGCACTTTCACCAACGGAATCGACTTGGTCCTGAGTTGTTTCTCCTTCCGATCAAGGATTTGAATCGGTCGCTCAAAGTAGCTCAGAGTCTCGTCTAACTCGGCTTCGTCAAGCTGAAGGATATGTGAAGGATCTGGATGATACTTTCGCAGCATAGAGACGTGAAAAACGTCGTGAATACCAGATAAAGACGGAGGAAGTGCAAGTCTGTAGGCAAGATCGCCTATCTTCTCGAGAATCTCATACGGACCGATGAATCTCAGAGATAACTTCCCTCTCTTACCGAATCTGACAGTTCCTCTGAACGGAGAAATCTTAAGGAAAACGCGGTCTCCCTGCTCAAAACTCAGAGGTCTACGTCTGACGTTCGCATACTTAGCCTGTCTATCTTGAGCTGACTTCATTCTGGTCTGAATGATCTTAACCTGCTCTGCCATACCTCTAAGCATAATCGGTCCCAAATCTGGTGACTCGGACAAGTCATCCCAAAACAACGGAGATCGGCATTTCTTATCGTACAATGCCTCAAAAGGCGCCATACCGATACTCGCTTGGAAGCTGTTGTTGTAAGAAAACTCGACAAGAGGCAAAGAATCCTACCAACTAGTGCCAAAATCTAGCACTACCGCTCGCAGCATATCCTCTAACGTCTGGATAGTCCGCTCTGACTGTCCATCGGTCTGAGGATGATAAGCTGTAGTGAGATGCAATCGAGTACCAAGTGCCCCCTGAAGACTGTGCCAGAAGTGAGAAGTGAATCTAGGATCTCTGTCTGAAACGATCGACTTCGGCACACCATGCAATCTCACAACATTGCTAACATATAACTCAGCCATCTGATCATGACGATACGTCATCCTGTACGTAATAAAACACGCAGACTTCGTCAATCAGTCGATCACTACCCAAATGGCATCGCATCCTCGAACGGATCGTGGTAGCTTCGTGACGAAATCCATGGAAATGTGATCCCACTTCCATTCAGGAACAGATAAACTCTGCAACAGACCTCCTGGTCACTTCCGTTCTACTTTCACCTATTGACAATTCAAACACCGAGATACAAACCTCGCTACGTCGCCCTTCATTCTCTTCCACCAGAACTGGTTCTTCAGATCGTTGTACATCTTACGACCTCCAGGATGAATACTAAACCGACTGCAATGAGCCTCTTGGAGAATACGCTGTCTCAACTCCGAAATATCAGACACAACAATACGGTTATTCACGAACAAAACATCATCTCTAACCTGGAATTTAGACTGATGACCCGATCTGACTTTCTCTACTGAAATCTGGATTCTCGGCTCAGACTTCTGTGCTTCTCTGATTGCAACAAACAACTCTGGCTCGGCTTGAATAGCAAACACTCTGATAGTCTCCCTATCTGTTTCAAACTCTAAACCAGAAGTGCAACAATCATCGATCAACTGAGAAACACCGATAGTAGAAAGAGATAAAGAACAAAGCTTTCGGCTCAAGGCATCTGCAACTGCATTAGACTTCCCCGGATAGTACTTGATTTCACAGTCGAAATCCTTCAACAGATCTAACCATCTTCTATGTCTCATATTTAGCTCTGCCTGTGAAAACAAGTACTTAAGGCTCTTATGGTCAGAAAAGATCTCGAAAGACTCACCATAAAGATAGTGACGCCAGATCTTCAGAGCAAAGACGATCGCAGCTAGTTCAAGATCATGGACCGGATAACGAGTCTCGTGCGGTTTTAGCTGCCTTGATGCATACACTATCACATGCTTATGCTGCATAAGAACACAACCCAAGCCTCGGTTAGAAGCATCACAATAGATTGTGAAACCTCCAGTACCCTTCGGAATAGAAAAAATTGGAGCACTGGTTAGTGTCCTCTTCAGATCAACAAAGCTAGCCTCACAATCTGGAGTCCAAACAAAAGGCGCATTCTTCTGAGTCAGCTGGGTAATAGGCTTGGCAATAGACGAGAAACCCTCGATGAAACAATAGTAATAACCAGCTAAACCATGAAGCTTCAGATCTCCGGCATTGAAGTAGGTCTAGGCCAATTCATAACCGCTTCAATCTTGCTGGGATCGACGGAAATCCCATCTTCAAAAATAATATGACCGAGAAAGACAACTCGATCTAACCAGAATTCACACTTAGACAGCTTGGCAAACAACTGCTCAACTCGCAAAATCTGCAGTACGATCCTCAAGTGCTCTGCATGGTCAGTACGGTTCTTCGAGTAGATAAGAATATCATCGATAAAGATAATGACGAACTCATCTAAATAACGCTGAAAGATACGGTTCATCAAACCCATAAAAACCGCTGGGGCGTTAGTCAAACCGAACGGCATGACTATAAACTCAAAGTGACCATACCTCGTCTTGAATGCGGTCTTAGGAACGTCTTCCTCTCGCACTCTCAACTGGTGATAACCTGACCTCAGATCAATCTTAGAGTAGACAGAAGAACCCTGCAGTTGATCAAACAAGTCATCTATTCGGGGTAAGGGATACCTGTTCTTAACTATAGCCTGATTCAATTGACGGTAGTCGATACAGAGCCGCATAGAACCATCCTTCTTCCGAACGAATAGAACAGGAGCACCCCAAGGCGATACACTAGGTCTGATGTATCCCTTGGCAATCAAATCCTCAAGCTGCTCCTTCAACTCTCTCAATTCAACAAGTGCCATACGATAAGGAGCTTTTGAAATAGGTTGAGTACCTGGCACTAAGTCAATGCTGAATTCGATTTCTCGAATAGGCGGCAATCCAGGAACATCTTCCGGGAACACATCCGCAAATTCTCTAACCACCGGTAAATCTACCAAAGCTGGGCTAGATTTCAGTACATCAACTGCATACACCAAAAATCCTTCTGCACCTTTCTGTAGCAAACGAGTCATAGATAACACTGAAATCAAAGGAATTCTAGATCGAGAACCCTTACCAAAGAATTTCCACTTTTCTGCCATTTCCGGTCTGAACCTGACAACTTTCTGGAAACAATCGACTGTCGCCCTGTACTTGGTTAAAGCATCTATCCCAACAATACAATCAAAATCTGACAGTCCAAGTACAATACAGTCGAATTCTAACAAATTTCCTTCAAAACACAGTTCACAATTCCTGACTAATCTGACAGAAACAATTCCTCCACCCAAAGGTGAAGTAACAGCTACTACTGTAGGCAACAATTCAGTTGTCAAAGCATGCAATAATACGAATTTCTCAGAGATAAAAGAATGGGAAGCACCTGTATCTATCAAGACATGAGCAGAATAACCGAAAATCGAACAGTTACCTGCTATAACATCGTCAGGTGCTGCTTGAGCCTGATCCTCTGTCAGAGCAAAGACTCGTGCTTGCTGTCTCGGAGGCTGATTTGCACTGGTACTACCTCCCTGTCTGTTCTGCAGCTGAGGCTGGAAAGAGTGCACTGCAGAATACTGCCTCTCAGGCTGAGCTGCAGGTCTAGACGAACTCCCACTCTGAGCTCTATCTCTGTTACGCTGTGGGCATACTTTAGAGAAGTGTCCCGGTTGCTGACAGGTGTTACAATTGCCGAAGACTCCCACACACTGATCCGGTGAGTGTCTTCCTCCACACTTGCTGCAGTACAAGGATGATGACCCAGAACTCGGTCCTGAACCAAATTGCTTCGAACCACTGGAACTGGACGAACTGTTCCCCTGCCTCTTGAACTGTTTACCTCTTGCCTTGTACTGATCCTTTCTGTTTCCCCCACTGTTACCACCTTCATACCTCTGCTGCTGGTTCTGATGCTGAGGTGGCTGATTCTGATACTGAGAGGGTTGGTTCTGATACTGCCTCTGCTGCTGAGGTGCTACCTGATTACCTCTTTGCCTCCACAAGCCTGCTTCTGCTACCTTTGCGTGATTCATGGCATCCGCAAAGTTGTCTGGCCTAGCAGTGTTCACCAAAGTGAAGATGTCAGGATTCAAGCCATTTATGAAGTGATCTGCCTTAGCTTCTTCATCTCCAGCAATTAGTGGTGCAAAACGCAACAGGATATCAAACTTGGCAACGTACTCTTCGATGTTCAGATTACCTTGACTCAAATTGGCAAATTCTGCTTCCTTGTCCTTACGGTACGAGATAGGGAAAAACCGCTTATAGAATTCAGATTTAAAAATAGTCCAAGTAACTTCCGTACCTCTATTCTCTATTGCTTTCTTTGTCATGATCCACCAGCTCTTAGCAACCCCACGTAGCTGATGAATGACTAACCTGATTCTGCGGTCATCTGTGTAATCAATGGAATCGAATAGCTGATCAATATCATCCAACCAACTCTCGCACTCAACTGGATTTTCTGAACCCATCAATAATGGCGGATTGAACGACTGAAACCTCTTCAACAAGGTTTCCATAGGCGTTGCTGAAGCATCCAACTGATCAACTTCAGTGCTAGCTTGCTCAGTTGCAGGGATAACTGGCGGTGTGTTTCTGTTTATCACTCGACGAGGACCCATCTGATAATCAAAGGTTAGGACACGAGATATCTCAATCGCTACAATCAGTGCCCTTACAACCGCTTGGAATACCGGATACCAGTCGATGACAGAAACAATTATATTTCAAGTAGATCATGCTTTATAAATTAAATCACATAACCATGTAATTCAATAATTCTCAATAATAAAGCATGCTTGCATGGAATTAAGTACACAATTAAAATAATTCAAACACATGCGAGGAGCCAATACACGCAGACTCGATCTACCCGCTCACTCTAGTTCGACCAAGAATCTTAATGCTTTGATACCACTTAATGTGAGACCTCGGTTCTAAACAACAATTAAAGGAGTAATTCAATAAGTAAGCAATTAAAAGCCAAGAGCATTTTTTTTAAAGGGGACCCGCGGGCGCGCCGCTTGAGGCGCGGGCGCGCATGGCGTCCTGCCCAAGCCCTCGCGCGGGCGCGCCACCCGAGGCGCGGGCGCGCCTGAAGCTCTGCCCAAAACTTCCAAAACGAAGTGCGGGACGCGCCACCCGAGGCGCGGGCGCGCATGGCCTGCTGAATTGGCAAAAAACAAGCCTCCAAAAGTGCAATAACATAACCAAAAAAACTCTAACATGATCCAACTAATATATATCCAACAACATAGCATTTAAATACATAAAAGTGAAGAACACGCATCGATGCTAGCTATTACAAGCCGAATACAGAATACAAGAGTTCTAACCACAAGCAAGACCACTTCCAATCCAAGTTCAAGTTCTTAACATGCTTCAAAAACATAAGCTAGATTGTCATGCTAACAAGACTTCTAAACCGAGTCTCACTTCTACATCATTCCCTCAAAGCTAACCATGCCTCTTTTGATTTGATCCTGCCCCACCTGATGCCAAGTACACATACAAAACAAAGCAACAGCCGGATAACCGGTGAGAATGATAATCCCAGTAAAAGCAACATAACAAGTAATACAACAATAATCATGCTTTCAAGACAACGACGAAATCCATGACAACGTAATGAGATGCATGTCTTTAAATCGGGATATCAAATCTGATAAACGAGGGATTGCTGCTGTGCTTTTGGGATCCCGAGGGCGAGATTACGTAACGACTTACCGACTCACCCAATCGAGGTGGTGCCACGTATCCCACTCCTCTAGAATTTGAGCAACTATAATGAGTATGCTAGCACTAGGCGAAACGACTACGACCTAGGCCACTCAATCATAGTTCCCAAATGTCTAAACAAAAAGGGCGGTTCTGCCCGCTGAAAACAAGATTGGCTCAAGATGAATGCATAACAGAAACATAAAACATAGCCATATAACAAAAGCTCAATCAAAACAACAAAACACGAGTTCCTCATGCTAGAACGAGTATAGATGCAAGTATGTGCTTTTAAGGGAAACTCGAGAACCAACTGTCCCGAGTATGCTATCCCGCTATCGATGTCTGCTTTTACCTTTCAAGGTCGTAGATCCAACTCCGGACAAGCTACAACAAAAGATTGTATCAACAACTATACAACCTAAACAACAAACAACGGTTCAAGGAAATCTCTTTACCGATCTTCGTCCAACTCTTGACGAACAATGCTGCTAACACGGGCTTGACAAACTCCAAATGAATCTGTTCAGATACAAATCAAAGATCAATTACCATGATCGACTTACAAGCCAAGTTCAACAACTCAATAATGGTTCGAAATCCCCAAAACTCAAACCGACGGCATAACTGCTATAAACTGAACAAACCGACAACGCAGACAGCAGTTCAATAGCGATATCAACTCAATTCAATGCTAATACAACAACAACAAGACAAACCCAACAAATATAAAATCATGATTTTCAAAAATAGCTTCCAAAAATCATAACAATTCTGAACGTCGCTCTAATTCAAAACCGACAGATAATAAACGATCAGAACTCCGCCAGGAACAACATACTAGAATCTAGATCGATTCTAACAACCTCCGAAAAACAAAACATATCTGATCGGAGAAATACTTACGGTATAACGGAGCTCTCACTGCAGTGATCACTAATCTGCCTTCAGAAATAATTTCTAACGGCCGGATCGAGCTCGGGAGGAAATCTGGAATCTTGGAAAAGCTTGAAGGCGTCTTCAATGGAGGAGCTCGATTTAGGGAAGAGGATGAAATGATTTCCAAGTCAAACAAATGTGTAGATAATATATAAAAATCAATATTTGCGTTTTAGTCCCTGAAATTTCCAAAATTTGCAAAAAAGACCCTGATCAAAATCAACTGGCTCGAGAACTCTGTAATATCTGATTAACTCAAATAAACTCATTTAAGATAAAAAACAGGGCGTTACAATTTATAATCATCGATCTGAATAATCAAAATACATATAATTGTATCCGTTCCTCACATTGATTTCTCGTTGCTTGAGTTGTAAGTTTTGGAAACAAATTCTGAAAATAGTACATCCCTGCGCACTACCTTATTGCAGTGTTTTGTTGGAATGTTTTGTATTTTTCCCAAAATGGTAAAAATTCAAATCCATCGGTTTATGAAGTTCTGGAAATGTTTGGTGACATTGAATGACTTTCTTGAATATACTCTAAAAGCGGTCAATCGTCTAATCTTCAGTTGAGTGGCCTTGATTGATCAAGAAAATCATTAAGTCGAGATAATGTATTCAGTCGTCAACTTAGAATTTTCAAATACTCTTCTAGATTTAGTCGAGAAAATATCATAAGCTTCAGTCTTTAATTCCAGTCGTAGAGATATCCAATGTAGCGTATGACTGATTCTTGTTGTCGAATGATATTATCTAGTTGTGTAACTTCGATACGTCTAGTTGAGTTACTTTTTATCAGTCCTCTTATTTTTATTTTTATTGTTAGACACAAAAAATTAAATTATTCTCCAATAATTTCTCCTTTTTTGGTGTTTGACAAAACTAAGCTTTGGTTTAGGCAAAATGTGAATGGAGTCTCTTAATTATGTGACTAAAATGTATTTCAAGATTGATATTCTTCGACTAATTTAATTTAATTGAATAACCAGTGTTGGCTGTTTTCCCCCTTTTGGTCAAACATAATCAAAGAGTGTAGATAAAATAAGAATAATTCCATTGAAAACACTGAAAGATATTGATTTACAAGATAACGACTAATAACTGTAGATAACATAATAAGGTAGCTATCTATCTTTTTTAATATCTTTGATGTGACCTCTGGCCCCGATGGCCTG
Organism: Henckelia pumila; assembly: GCF_033568475.1. NCBI lineage: Eukaryota > Viridiplantae > Streptophyta > Magnoliopsida > Lamiales > Gesneriaceae > Henckelia > Henckelia pumila. The sequence goes on from NC_133120.1 coordinate 43,898,336, forward strand.
AACTGGAAGAGCCTCGGCCCTGAGAGCCCCGATGGCCTCCTCTCAACTAGTCATACACAGAAGTATGTGTGGCTAACAAGAGTTGTTGAACCACATTTGTAACTGATGTGATGTGAGTTGTTAGTGCTATGAAGTTGTCTATCATTGTGCTCTTCAAAGATTGAACGTCGGCAGTCAAAACATCTACTTTTTGATCAGTTGCCTTCTGAGATTCGACCAACTATGGAATAGGATTTTTATCTGCTTTGATTGTCTCTAGAGATTGATAGAGCAAGGAGAATTGTTTTTGCATCTTAACTACCTCGGTTGTCATAATGTCCCTTAACTCATTAGAATGAAAGTCAAACTTTGACTGATCTCTCCTCAATGCTAAAACATTCTCTTTCAGAGTAGAAAGGCTATGTTCTATTGAGTCGAACATGGTATCTAGATCTGGTGCATATTCTTGTTTAGTAGTTTCCTCATGTTATTGTTCTTCAACTGTTCTTGAAGGCCCTGGCTTCTCAGTATCTCCTAGGATTCTTTTTTGCAAGTTGATTTCATCATTTTATATTTCTATAGAGAAATTCTCAACTTCAGGTTCGGTCGATTGGTGTTCAGTCTCTGTGTGTTCAACATTGTCCTGAGCTCCTGTATCAGGTTATGTTTGTTAGTTCTGCTCAGTTTCTTGGTTTTGGTTTTTCTCAGTATCTAGAGCAGTGGCTCGATGAGCAAAAATAGTTTCACATACTAAGGATTGAAAGTAAGCAAGATGTCATTCCTCAGTTTTCCCTTCAAGTATTGGTAATTCAAACTCTTCTCTGACCATTTCCTTCGTTATATCTTCCAAAACTTCAAATTTTTCTGAACTAGTCGCTTGATCTGGTTCATTTTCCATTTATGTGTCTTAAATTTTAGTCTCTTGTACAATGCTTGATTGATGTAGTCTTGAATCAGATCAATTAATTCTTTGGAAGTGGCTTCCTGTTCAAGCGGCATTCCAAATAGTAGCTCCTGATGTTTGAACAAGAGTGAGTCCTCTTTCACTTCTAACTCCATGTGACTTTGATCCTCAGTTTCTTGTACTTTTTCAATTTTTGAATTCACAATCCTAACCACTGAATCAATATTAATCGAAGACACTTGTTCTTTTGGGTAATTAATGCATTGGATTAAACACTGATACCGGTTTCTCTATCTTTGGTTCATCAGTCGTTTCGGGAGTTGGTTCAGTTGCTAGTTCAGTCATAGCTTCCTCAGAGCTTTCAGAAGGTGTTTGGGTTTCCTAATATGGCTTCATTTGCTTTTTGGAACTATTGTGAGAGCTGGAATGAACAATTCTTGGTCTTGTTCCAAAAATTTGATCCTCATTTGAAGTGTGATTAGGTCAGAATTCAATTGACAAAGACCGCTTTATCATCAAAATATATAGGTCTTGTTGGATCGTAATTGTTTTGGAGTTCTTGACAAATTTGAGGACGCTTCCTTGCTTTAATCCGATTGTTGAAATGTTCTCTCCTTTCCATAGTTATGCTAACCTTGACTGACTGTACTTCAGTTAACACCATATGCTCTAGAATAATAAACTTCTTTAGTCTGGTTGAGCTTTTAAACTTTTGTGTAATCACCTTTGTTCTAAAATTGTACCATTCGTCAAAATTTTCGAGGCGAGTTTCAACAAACTCATTCATCTCATCAGCTAACAAATCAATTTGTGTTTGGATGGCAGAAAACTTCCTGTTCACCTGATCCACTGTGAGATCCAATGCTGATAAAGTAAATTCAATGGGATCTCTGGTAACTGTACCTATGTAAGGAGGAGCTGGAAGTACAATTGGTGTATCAATTGTTTGAAGAGGAGCTTTGGTTGGTATCACTTGCTTGGAACTGGACTTAGCAGGTCCTGCTGTTGATGTAATATCAACTGAACAATCTTCTTCGGAACTTGACTGGATTCAACAACAATTAATTCACTACTAGTCAAGAGCTACTAGCCTGGTCTTGGTAGTTCTTGGCTTCTTCAAAATTGGTTTCACAGTTATGTCTTCCACTTGATCATCGACACTTTCTTCAAGAAATATCCTTCTTCTACAAGTTCTAGTTTTTGGTGCAGCAGGACTAGATTTTTTGGTTTTCTAAGCGTTAGTGGCTTTGGAAATATGTGCTTTAACAACTACAGTAATTTCTTCCTCAGTTGAAGCGAGTGACTGACACTTAATTCTCAAAGAGATGATATTTGCTGCAGTTAGTCTCTTGGATTTAGCTAGTTGATTACTCTCTGGTAGAACTATCCCAGTATCTTCAATCATCTGCTGATGTGTAGAGAAAACCCAGGGGATTGTTTCCCTGGAAACATCATTGCCTTGAAGAAAGTGTAGATGATATGTCCCCAGTTGATTGAATGTTTTTGACTATAGCAGTCATGACATGAAATTTTTGCAGCAGTCAAGGCTACGAACGATCCAGCTTTGGCCAGCAGGTCCTTGGCCACTATGTCTGCTAGCACTTAGTATTCCATCTTGATTTATTTTTTATTCTACGAGAGTTTGACAGGTTCCCCAGAAACAAAGAACAAAGTCCTCATTTCTTCTATGTCAGCAGAGG